>NC_038244.2:27803001-27843946 GCF_000004515.6 Glycine max
CTCAGTTAATTATTCGCAATGTTCCGTAACATTACGGAAAGAAAACAAGTATCGTTACGAAATTCGTAAGTTTCCGTAACTTTACGAAAAAAGAATCACCAAAAAATAGCAGAGGGGGGTGTACTTAGTAAAAATGGGGGTGCAAATAGCACCCAGGCCCATTTGGGCCCTCCAGAAGATTCCTCCAGAAGGCGGTTGCTTCTGGAGGAAGCAACCCTGCTCGCCTGGGCGAGCTGAGCTCGCCTGGGCGAGCTGAGCTCGCCTGGGCGAGCTGGGCGGCAACCACCTCCCCTATTTTGCTATAAATAGGGGAGGAAAGCAAGAAGGAAAGGGTTCAGCCCCTGAGGCACTTTTCTCTCTTTCGAATTTGCTTGGAAAAATTGTTTCCGTGAAGAAAATCTAAGCCGAGGCGCTTCCGAAACGTTTCCGTAACGTTTTCCGTGAGGAATCTCGCAAAGCTTTCAACCGTTCTTCGACGTTCTTCATTCGTTCTTCATCGTTCTTCGATCTTCAACGGGTAAGTATCTCGAACCAAGCTTTTCGATTCATTCTATGCACCCATGGTGGTCCACATTGTGTTTCGTGCATTTTTACTCTCGTTTTGTTTACTTTTTATACCCCCTCTTGACGTGCTTAAGCCGTTTTACTTAAGTCATTTCTCGCTTAACTTAAAAATAAAATAAATTTCCACCGAACGTTTGAATTATATTATCCGTTAACTTCGGTTAAAATCAATTCCGACCGTTCGGTCGTGCCGTAACCACGTTGGAAATCAAAAAGAGGTAAAAAACAATATAATAATCAAAAAACGTCTTTTAGTAAAATAAAGCGGAAAATCAATCGGACGTTTTCTCTTTGGGATTTCTCATTCTTAACCGACTTGATTAATAACTAAAGTGAAACTAAGGCTAAAATCAACTCGCCTAGTCAAGCTCGTCCACAAAAATAGGCTTTTGAAGTTCGTCATTTCAATTCCTCACTAAGTAAAATGGATCATTTTTAAGGTCCAACGCCTTAAAATGATCACCACTTAAGTAAAAAAGGGCATCACTTGATAAAAAAGAACTACGTAGGTCTGATTTTCTCATCCCAAATTGAGGAATACGTAGGAGCAAAGGGAAACGCCCTTGTCGACCCCAAAAAAAGGAAAAAATATAAAAAGGGTATAAAGGATATAAGAACATAAAAGGGAACATAAAAATCAAAGTCATGTTTGCACATTCGATTAAAGGCTGCCGTCCCTTGGGATGGGCGTGTGGGGTGCTAATACCTTCCCCGTGCGTAAATACAACTCCCGAACCTTTCACTAAAAAGTTCGTAGATCGCGTCTTTTCCGGTTTTTCCGACGTTTTCCTCAAATAAACGTTGGTGGCGACTCCGCGCGTATTCCTTTCGTGGAACACGCATCCCGCGAGTCTCGCGTCGCCCTCCCGCCGAAGGGTAGGTTGCGACAGCGCGGTACCCGGAGTGGGTGGCCAACATTGTCCCAGTCCCGAAAAAGGACGGCAAGGTTCGAATGTGTGTAGACTACCGGGACTTGAATCGAGCCAGTCCTAAAGACAATTTTCCCCTGCCACACATTGATATATTGGTAGATAATACAGCCAAATTCGCCCTTTTCTCATTTATGGATGGTTTCTCGGGGTATAATCAAATAAAAATGGCACCCGAGGATGTAGAGAAGACCACTTTTGTCACCCTATGGGGGACATTCTGCTATAAAGTGATGGCCTTCGGGCTGAAAAATGCTGGGGCAACCTATCAGCGTACCATGGTGGCGTTGTTCCATGATATGATGCATAAGGAAATAGAGGTCTATGTAGATGACATGATTGCCAAGTCTCGGACTGAGGACGAACACCTTGTCAATCTACGTAAGCTGTTTGGAAGGTTGCGGAAATACCAATTAAAACTGAACCCAACCAAGTGCACCTTTGGGGTGAAGTCGGGGAAGCTACTAGGATTTATCGTAAGTCAGAAAGGGATAGAGATAGATCCCGAGAAAGTGAAGGCCATCCTTGAAATGCCAGAACCACGCACGAAGAAGCAGGTTTGGGGGTTTAGGCAGGTTGAATTATATCGCGAGATTTATCTCGCAACTCACCCCTACCTGTGAGTCGATTTTTAAGCTGTTACGTAAGAACCAGGCGGTCCTATGGAATAGTGACTGCCAAGAGGCCTTCGAGAAGATCAAACAGAGTCTTGCGAATCCCCCGGTGCTCATGCCACCTGTAACAGGAAGACCTCTTTTCTTGTACATGACCGTGTTGGACGAGTCTATGGGGTGCGTGTTGGGTCAGCATGATGATTCTGGGAAAAAGGAGCAAGCCATCTACTATCTGAACAAGAAGTTTACCGCATGTGAGATGAATTACTCAATGCTGGAAAGGACATGTTGTGCACTGGTATGGGCATCACATCGGCTTAGGCAGTACATGCTCAGCCATACCATGTGGCTTATTTCCAAAATGGATCCCGTGAAATACATCTTTGAAAAACCGGCCCTCACGGGACGAATCGCTAGGTGGCAGGTACTATTATCTGAATTCGATATCGTTTACGTCACCCAAAAAGCGGTAAAGGGAAGAGCCTTAGCAGATTATTTGGCCCAGCAACCCCTCCAGGATTATCGACCGATGCACCCCGAGTTCCCAGATGAAGATATCATGGCCCTGTTTGAAGAGAAGCGGACGCATGAAGACATAGACAAATGGATTGTTTGCTTCGATGGGGCATCTAATGCTTTGGGCCATGGAGTAGGGGCAGTCCTTGTATCCCCGGATGATCAGTGTATTCCTTTCATGGCTAGGTTAGGTTTTGATTGTACCAACAATATGGCCGAGTACGAAGCATGCGCCCTCGGGGTTCAGGCGGCCATTGATTTTGATGTGAAACTACTCAAGGTGTATGGAGACTCAGCTTTGGTGATACGCCAGTTGAAAGGAGAATGGGAAACTAGGGATCCGAAGTTGATACCCTATCAAACTCACATCTTGAGGTTAGCCAAGTACTTTGACAACATTTCTTTCCACCACATACCTCGGGAAGAGAATCAAATGGCTGATGCACTAGCCACCCTGGCATCCATGTTTCAACTTGCCCCACACGGGGATCTGCCGTACATCGAATTCAAATCTCAAGGCAGGCCGACATATTGTTATGCAATAGAGGAAGAGCGGGATGGGAAACCGTGGTATTTCGACATCAAGCAGTATGTCGAGAACAAAGAATAACCACCAGGGATTTCTGACAATGACAAAAGGACGTTGAGGAGATTGGCTACTGGTTTCTTTGTAAGTGGTACTATCCTGTACAAACGAAACCACGACATGACACTCCTACGATGCGTAGATGCCAAAGAGGCGAACTTCATGATTGAGCAGATCCACGTGGGTTCCTTTGGGACACATGCCAATGGGCATGCTATGGCCAGAAAAATCCTTAGGGCCGGTTATTATTGGCTCACCATGGAAAGTGATTGCTGCGCTCATGTCAGGAAATGTCATAAATGTCAGGCATACGCGGACAATGTCAATGTTCCGCCACATCCTCTGAATGTTTTGTCAGCCCCTTGGCCCTTTTCCATGTGGGGAATAGATGTCATTGGGGCCATCGAACCCAAAGCGTCGAATGGTCACCGCTTCATTCTTCTGGCGATAGATTACTTCACCAAATGGGTCGAAGCAGCTTCTTATACTAATGTCACAAGGAATGTGGTAGTTAGATTCATAAAGAAGGAGCTGATTTGTCGATACGGACTCCCCAGGAAGATCATTACTGACAATGGCACCAATCTAAACAAGATGATGCAGGAAATGGGGCTGTAGAGGTTGCAAATAAGAATATTAAGAAGGTTGTTCAAAAGATGACAGTGTCATACAAAGATTGGCATGAGATGTTGCCTTTCGCCCTACACGGATACAGAACCTCGGTGCGAACTTCTACTGGGGCAACGCCGTATTCCTTGGTTTATGGGATGGAGGCAGTACTCCGATTTGAGGTAGAGGTTCCTTCTCAGAGGATAATGGCGGAGTCAGGCCTAGAAGAGTCAGAATGGGCCCAAGCACGCTACGACCAACTTAACCTTATTGAAGGTAAGCGTTTGGCCGCCATGAGCCATGGGCGTTTGTATCAGCGAAGGATAAAGAACGCATTCGACAAGAAGGTACGCCCGCGCAAGTTCAACGAGGGGGACCTCGTGCTGAAGAAAATGTTCCATGCTGTTAAAGATAATCGAGGCAAGTGGGCCCCGAATTATGAAGGACCTTTCGTGGTGAAAAGAGCTTTTTCTGGGGGAGCTCTGATACTTACCCACATGGATGGCGAGGAGTTGCCCTCGCCCGTGAACTTCGATGTAGTTAAACGATATTACGCTTGAAGTCTGGGGCAATCAAGAGGACCGCTGCATGTTTTTATTTCTGACTTTTTTCTCGTTCTTCTTGGTTTCCTCTAGGATTCCCATTCACTGTATTTGTCTCGGAAAAATGGGCGAGGTTTCAGTCCTCCCTTTGGTTTCAAACTTCGTGTTTTAATTTGTTATAACTTGAGCCCTCTTTGCTCGGTGTATGGGGTGCCCCAAACGCTTATTTAAAATTGAATCTAACCAGCCTTCACTAAAATAAAATCATCGCATTAGAAACATTCATACATGCACATGCACATGCATATCTTGTGATAGCAAGGAGCAGAATCGTCTCAGGCCACGGCCAGAAGTCAAGACAAGTCAATGGCAGAAATCAACCAAGGTGAGACGATGACCGGTCACGATTGGTCGCATATTATTTGGCTCCTACTTGCAGGTACTTAGGGATGGAAGCGAATAGAGGATAGGATCGTGACCGACCAAGCGTCACCCCTTCCCAGCGCTAAACAAGCAGAGAACGTCGCTGCAGGGCAGCCCAGTATCCTTTGCGTTCGTAGTTTCTTTTACTATTGTTTGTTTTAAATAAGTAATCGACACCTAATTCTAATTTAAGTAGGTTCAAGTGGGCAAACGCTAACCCATAAGGAAGGAGGAGACATGGTTAATGTTCCCCTAAAAAAAAAATGGTAGGTTAGCTCGCCTGGGCGAGCAACCCCTGCATTCAAAATATAAAAATGAGGGAGGGGAACGTTTTTGCATCCAAAAACTCGCCCCCCCCTCATTCAAAAGAGAGGACTCACGAAGGCTTGCGGTTCTTGCTCCCTCAAGCCACTTTTGGTTGCCTTTTGCTTTCATTTTTGGTGTTATTACTCACTCCAACAAGTAAGTATTCAATCCTTGAGTTTCTAGCTTCCCATTGATGTGTTTTCTTCATCTTTTGGTGCTCTAAATTGTGAGAATGTGCTTATATTTGTGAGGCAGTTTTGGGTTGCTTTGATGCTTGTTTTCTTGAGTTGAGGATTTGAATGAGAAGGCCTTAGGCCTAGGTTGTATTCTGAAGCAATGGGGCATGCCACATTGCTCCCATTCTCTTGCAATCTATGTCCCAATGTGCGCCCATCAAGTGCTCGGTGAAATGCCCCAATGATATATGAATATGATTTTGTAAAATTGGGAGAGTGAGACTGTTTCTTATATGTAGGTACAGCATAGGAGATTCAAAATAGGTGCCCAAATGCAATTCCAAGCTTAGGAACCCAAACTTGTAGCCTCAATGCAAAGAAACATGCTTATGGCTAGGAATCCAAAATTTGGTTTTAGAATTAGAAAACATGAAAATTAGGATTTGCTTTTGAGAGTTTTTGCTCGAATTTGGGCTGCCCCATGTTTGATACTTTACATAGAGGTAGCGTGGAAAATACCTTGCAACAGTGTGTATACATAGGTAAATATAAGGAGCATGAAATTCCTAGTAAAGTGTGAATGATTGTCTTCCTAAATGAATGTATGATAGTGTGGAATGCCTTTTTGAATGCAAATATGTGCAGGATGTAATTAGCTTTCCAATATGCATATAAATAAATATGAGTGAAACAATAAAAATTTGTATGGTGTACTTCAAATGTATGTAAGGAGTTTGTGATAGCAAATGTTTAGGATATAAATTAGGTGTAAAGTTTGACGCAACACTTTGAGCATGAAAGTGTGTTTTCTTTTTTAGAATGTATATAGGTGTATGGCAATTAGAATATATTAGATGTTCATGTATGTTGACATGGGTAATAGGATATTTTCTACACATGCGCGTGTGCATAAATGGATTACATGAGTTTGGTCTAAATCAGAGGGGCTAGCACGACATTTTTGCGTTAATATAAGCATTATCTTGTAAAACTAACTTCTAAATGTTTGTTCTCGCAGGAAATGGCCCCAAGGAAACTTGCCTCAAAGAGATCCAGGAAGGATAAAGCGGCCGAAGGAACTAGTTCCGCTCCCGAGTATGATAGTCACCGCTTTAGGAGCGCCGAACACCAGCAGCGCTTGAGGCCATCAAGGGATGGTCATTTCTCCGGGAGCGACGCGTCCAGCTCAGGGACGACGAGTATACCGATTTCCAGGAGGAGATAGTTCACCGGCGGTGGGCATCACTGGTCACCCCCATGGCCAAGTTCGATCCAGACATAGTCCTTGAATTTTATGCCAATGCTTGGCCTACAGAGGAGGGCGTGCGAGATATGAGGTCCTGGGTGAGGGGTCAGTGGATCCCGTTTGATGCAGATGCTATCGGCCAGCTCCTGGGATATCCTTTAGTGCTGGAAGAGGGTCAAGAGTGCGAGTATGGCCAGTGGAGGAACCGGTCCGATGGGTTCGATGAGGAGGCCATCGCCCATTCGCTATGTATACCGGGGCAGGATTTTGCCCATTCGCACCAACATGACCACCCTCACTCAGATCTGGATGACTTTCCTGCTCAGCAACATCCAGCCCAGCGACCATAATTCCGACCTCCCCCTGCCGAAGTGTCAGCTGGTGTACGCCATCCTGACACGGATGAGAATTCACGTGACTCGGTTAATCGCTGATGTCGTCTATCTATTTGCAGGTATGGCGCCTACAAGGCACCCTCTGGACCCGGATAAGTCCAACAGGGCCCTGGGATTTCCTGCCTTGATCACAGGACTCTGCCAGTCGTTCGGAGTCCCCGTCGCACCTAGCAAGGTGATCCGGCCGCCCATCACCCGAGCTTTTGTTGAGAAGTATTGCACACAGAGACAGGCCCAGGGGGATGTTTCACAGGCCGCATACGCGCCGCCACCTCATCAGGCTGGTCTAGCCGGATCGTTTGATACGGAGCAGTATTTGCGGCATTTGGTTCGCCAGCAGGCGGCCAACCACTGAGCTCATGTACAGACCCATGATTGTCTTTACCAGATGAGCCTCAGCCTGCAGAGCCAGGGTTTTACTTCTTTTCCGTGCCCTACTCTGGACCAGTTCAAGGCAGAGGTCACATGGCCTGGAGATTGGCCTGAGGCCCGGGCAGGAGAGGCGCCAGCAGAGGCTCTCGACGAGGCAGATGAGGCCCGCGAGGACGAGGAGATGACCGATTTACTTGATTTCTTAGGAGGAAGCGGGGCCACATGATTGGGAGATCCCTTGATCCATATTTCTTTTTGTTTCTATTTTTCCTGTTATATATCATCTTATTTCTGTTTGACTAAGGGACTAACGTTTGTTTTTTGATGTCGCGATTGTCATTTGTTTTGTGCATATATTTTGTTTGGACTATTGCGTTAGTGCTTACTTCGTTGTTGTCAATAGTGTTTGTTGAAATTCCGGAACTGTGTAGAGTTTTTCATTTTAGGAACGTCGTCCTAAAAATAAAATGAGCCAAAAATCCTAATAAAAAGAGAGAAGCGTTGTGAATAAAAGTCATGTTCATAAAGAAAAGAAAAAGGTTTTTTATTTATATATATGTGTGTAGAAGGAAAGTGTGCATAAAAGGATTCTTGTGTGTAAAAGATGCGTGGAAAGGAATTCTTGTGTGTGTGAGCAACGAGTGTATATGAAGAAACTTTTGTGTGAACCCTAAGTGTATGTTGGGAAAAATGAAAAATCTTTGAATGTAAATAGGGTTTGTATATAGACCGTGTGACGTAAAGAGAAGAGTTCTAATGCGTGTACAGAAAAGGTTTGTCATGTATAAAAATGTAGATGTACAAAGAAAGTTTTCCTCATAAAGGACCACAGGTGTATAATTTTGTGAATATATAAAAATGAAACAAAAAGGAAAAAGAAAGAAAGACCGCGAAGGTCGACATGTTATAGTTAAGAAGTATAAATCATTCGTAAAGAGAAAACGTATCTTCTGGAAACAAGGGACTGATGCTAAGAGTTTATTTTCCAGAATGAACCGAGATAAGGATGGATGAATTCATTGAACTGATGAAAGAACATAACTTGGAAACGTTGGGTCTGTCTGTGTAAATTCCCAGCCATAGTATCACAATGCCATAAACGGGATGCTTGAGTGCCCACCTGGCTGTAGCCATGACTAATTTTGCACGTTGTTTTCAAATCATCATTGTCACGCGTGCCTTATGGAATAATATGGAAGTTCGGCCCGAAATCGACACCTTGACACCCAAATTTGTTTCGCCCTAGATATCAAGATTGGGGTTCCCATGATAAAAGACCCCACTGAGACACAACCTTAGACCTTTTTGAACCTTCGCCTATAAAAAAGGAATCCTCATCCTTTCCCCTGAAGCAAAGGACAGCGGAATCTCCTCAAGGGAGAGCAAATAGAATGCTAAAACCCGATTTCCCAAAGAAAGGGATGAGGAAGGAAAAGTGAAAAGAAAGAAAAGGAAGAAATGGAAAGAAAGAAAAAAGAAAAAAAGAGAGATGAAAATAAAGAAAAGAACAGAAGAAAGGAAAGAAGGATTCCCGATCAAAGATCGAAAAGAAGTGAAAAGGGAAAAGAAGCAATTCTCGATCAATGAAAGAAAAAGGACAAAAATTCTTCAAGCCAGATTGCCACTCAAAATCATTCTCGACTGGCAATATCCAACCCCACATGAACAAAGAGGAAAAGACCGAAACACCCAGCTTCCTCTCCAAAAACACTAACCTCGAGAAAATCCTATTGGTTCGTGATCGCACGTTTGATCTTTGATTCGATAGGAAGTCGTGTGCAAAATGGAGTCATGGTGCAGTTATGGTTTGGGAATAGGATAAAACACTTGCCTGTGTGAGTTTTATACACTATGAGTGATTTATTTTCAGCTTAGCCCGATGTTTCCCCTGCATGTTCATTTAAGAGCTAAAAGTTGACATCCTGCCCTTCGATATCGACTACAAGGAAGATTACCCTTAGAACAAGTATATTGTTTCTCTAAGATATGGTGCTCTCGCGAATGATTTATTTTTTGCAAAAAGCATGTTTTTTTTTAAGTGGAAAAACCCGATGGACCGTTCGGTCCTGCCAACCCTTTTTCGGAGCCCCATGAATTGCGTTTTCGTTCATGTGTCCACCACCTTCGAGTTTGGAGCCATGCGTAGTGATTCCTTAGTGCAATTCTCCATTCTCAACCCTTTTTAGGAGCCCCATGAATTGCATTTTCGTTCATGTGTCCTCCACCTTCGAGTTTGGAGCCATGCGTAGTGATTGCTTAGTGCAATTCTCCATTCTCAACCCTTTTTTCGGAGCCCCATGAATTGTGTTTTCGTTCATGGATCCTCCACCTTCGAGTTTGGAGCCATGCGTAGTGATTGCTTAGTGCAATTCTCCATTCTCAATCTTTTTCGGAGCCCCATGAATTGCGTTTTCATTCATGTGTCCTCCACCTTCGAGTTTGGAGCCATGCGTAGTGATTGCTTAGTGCAATTCTCCATTCTCAATCTTTTTCGGAGCCCCATGAATTCCGTTTTCGTTCATGTATCCTCCACCTTCAAGTTTGGACCCATGCGTAGTGATTGCTTAGTGCAATTCTCCATTCTCAATATTTTTCGGAGCCCCATGAATTGCGTTTTCGTTCATGTGTCCTCCACCTTCGAGTTTGGAGCCATGCGTAGTGATTGCTTAGTGCAATTCTCCATTCTCAATCTTTTTCGGAGCCCCATGAATTGCGTTTTTGTTCATGTGTCCTCCACCTTCGAGTTTGGAGCCATGCGTAGTGATTGCTTAGTGCAATTCTCCATTCTCAGTCTTTTTCGTAGCCCCATGAATTGCGTTTTCGTTCATGTGTCCTCCACCTTTGAGTTTGGAGCCATGCGTAGTGATTGCTTAGTGCAATTTTCCATTCTCAATCTTTTTCGGAGCCCCATGAATTGCGTTTTCGTTCATGTGTCCTCCACCCACGAGTTTAGAGCCATGCTGTCGCAACCTACCCTTCGGCGGGAGGGCGACGCGTGACTCGCGGGATGCGTGTTCCATGAAAGGAATACGCGCGGAGTCGCCACCAACGTTTATTTGAGGAAAACGTCGGAAAAACCGGAAAAGACGCGATCTACGAACTTTTAAGTGAAAGGTTCGGGAGTTGTGTTTACCCACGGGGAAGGTATTGGCACCCCACACGTCCGTCCCTAGGGACAGCAGCCTTTAATCGAATGTGCAAACATGACTTTGATTTTTTACGTTCCCTTTTTATATCTTTATATCCTTTATATCCTTTATACCCTTTTTATATTTTTCTCTTTTTGTGGTCGACAAGGGTGTTTCCCTTTGCTCCTACGTATTCCTCATTTGGGATGAGAAAATCAGACCTACGTAGTTCTTTCTTATCAAGTGATTCTTTTTTACTTAAGAGGTGATCATTTTAAGGCGTTGGACCTTGAGAATGATCCATTTTACTTAGTAAGAAATTGAAATGACAAACTTCAAAAACCTATTTTTATGGACGAGCTTGACTAGGCGAGTTGATTTTAGCCTTAGTTTCACTTTAGTTGTTTAGTCAATTCGATTAAGAATGAGAAATCCCAAAGAGAAAACGTCCGATTGATTTTCCGCTTTATTTTACTAAAAGATGTTTTTTTTATTATTATATTATTTTTTACCTCTTTTTTGATTTCCAACGTGGTTACGGCACGACCGAACGGTCGGAATTCATTTTAACCGAAGTTAACGGATAATACAATTCAAACGTTCGGTGGAAATTTATTTTATTTTTAAGTTAAGCGAGAAATGACTTAAGTAAAATGGCTTAAGCACGTCAAAAGGAGGTATAAAAAGTAAATGAAATGAGGATAAAAATACACGAAACACAATGTGGACCCCCACGGGTACATAGAATGAATCGAAAAGCTTGGTTCGAGGTACTTACCCGTTGAAGATCGAAGAACGATGAAGAACGAACGAAGAACGTCGAAGAACGGTCGAAACCTTTGCGAAATTCCTCACAGAAAACGTTACGGAAACGTTTCGGAAGCGCCTCGGCTTAGATTTTCTTCACGGAAACAATTTTTCCAAGCAAATTCGAAAGAGAGAGAAGTGCCTAAGGGGCTGAACCCTTTTCTTCTTCACTTCCTTCCCTATTTATAGCAAAATAGGGGAGATGCTTGCCGCCCAGCTCGCCCAGGCGAGCAGGGTTGCTTCCTCCAGAAGCAACAGCCTTCTGGAGGAATATTCTGGAGGGCCCAAGTGGGCCTGGGTGCTATTTGCACCCCTATTTTTACTAAGTACACCCCCTGCCTTTTTTTTGTGATTCTTTTTTCGTAAAGTTACGCAAACTTACGAATTTCGTAACGATACTTGTTTTCTTTCCGTAATGTTACGGGACCTTTTGGATTACATAATCATCCCCTTTTTGACTTACGGAACGTTACGGAACCTCACTTATTTGTGCAACGATGCTTCCATTTGATTTCCGGTGCGTCACGGAACCTTACGGATTGTGCATTAATATTTTCTTTTGTTTTTCGGCATGTCCCGGAATTTCACAAATTGCCTAATGATGGGTGCCAAGCACCTCACAAGGACCAAAGAAAAGTCGCATGTCATCAAGCAAAGGTCCCCGGACGAAATTAGGGTATGACAGTTGCCCCTCTTTACTTGTCTTTTATTGGAAATAAAAGGAAAGTAAAGATAAGACACTAATTTCGTTCCTCTCGGTTGACGAGAGTCGCGGGTGACCATAAAATTTCCGTATGCAAATGACTTGTTGTCCCCGGGGGAACAAAAGGTGCAGAAGACTATGTCAGTCTCTGCATGCTATCAAGCGTTCTGTCTTACAGATAGCAAAAGAATGTTTATACGGATAACCACTTGGGTATTTCCGCCCGTCAGCGTGACTCAAAAGTCAATATGACATATCTTGTAAGTGCGGAAGATGATGTAAATCTCCGCGTGTCAACGGGCTTGTCGGCCGCGATTGACGAAGGGTGCAGAATGACCACATTGGCCTCTGCTTGTCATCGGGCCCGCCGCCTCTGGATGACAAAAGGGTGCAGAATGACCAAATTTTGTCTCTGCGCGCCATCGGACACGACTGTGTCTGAATGGCAAAGGGTTGTGGAATGACCAAATTTTGTCTCCGCGTGTCATCGGGCCCGCCGCCTCTGGATGACAAAAGGTGCAGAATGACCAAATTTTGTCTCTGCGTGCCACCGGACACGACTGTGTCTGAATGGCAAAGGGGTGCGGAATGACCAAATTTTGTCTCCGCGTGTCATCGGGCCCGCCGCCTCTGGATGACAAAGGGTGCAGAATGACCAAATTTTGTCTCTGCATGCCATCGGACATGACTGTGTCTGAATGGCAAAGGGGTGCGGAATGACCAAATTTTGTCTCCGCGTGTCATCGGGCCCGCCGCCTCTGGATGACAAAGGGTGCAGAATGACCAAATTTTGTCTCTGCGTGCCATCGGACACGACTGTGTCTGAATGGCAAAGGGGTGCGGAATGACCAAATTTTGTCTTCGCGTGTCATATGACCTCAAGGTCAGTATGACACATCTTGTGGGGCGGCCGACAAAAGCAATGCTCTTGCTCCTACATATCCTCCAATGAGGAACTCAGACCTACGTAGTTCTAGATAACTTGTGAGACTTGAAAAAGTCTCCACCGGAAGATGTTGACATCCCCGGAAAGGGTGCAAATGACCACACTGGCCTTTTCTCATCAATCACACTTGGGGTCACTGAATGACGAGGTGCGGATAACCATAAGGTGTCTCCGCGGGCTACCAGGTCTTGGGTCATGGTAACAAAAAGCGGTGCGGTCGACAAAAGCGAGGCTCTTGCTCCTACGTATCCTCCAATGAGGAACTCAGACCTACGTAGTTCTGGATAACTTGTGAGACTTGAAAAAGTCTCGGTGTTTTCTCCACTAAAATGCAAACATGCTTTAGCAAAGAGACCAATATTCCAACCGATTAGAGCAGCACATGCTTTTTTGAGTGAAAAACAATGTGTCTACCAGGGAAGGAGAGTCCGCTGATGGAATCCCCCATAACCATAAATGAGATTTTGGATGTTAGCATTTCATTTCTAAATGACCATTTAGAGGAAACACTGGGTTCGACAAACATAGAAGAAATCCACTCAAGGTGTATCAATCTCGCACAGGTAAGTGTTTTATCCTAATTCCGAACCATAGATATGTCATGACTTGATTTTGCAAATTATTCCCTATCAAATCAAAAATTACATGCGTGATCATGGATCAATAGGGCTTCCCTTGGGAATGGGTTCTTTTGGTGGGTTTTTCGGCTTTTGTGTGTTTTTGGCCTTTTCCTTTTCTGTTTTTGTTTGACGCGAGGCGAACAAGTCACCGACACACAGGATTTTGGTTGGTAATTAAAGGGAGAAGACCACTTTAGGTCGTGGTTTCCCTTCCTTCTTTTTGTTCATTTGGTGACAATTCTGTATTGTTCAGATATTGTCTGGTCAAAAAGACCTTTCTGCACATTTCTTCTAGTTTCTTTGATCAGGAACTTTCTTTCCTTCCCTTTTTTACTTTCTCCCATTCTTCGGTTGGGAATTTTCTTTCTTTTCTTTTTTCTTTCTCCCACTCTTTGATTGGGAATTTCCTTTCCTCTTCTCTTCTTTCTCTTTGATTGGAAATTTCCTTTCCTCTCTTTTTTCTTTCTTTGATTGGAAATTTCCTTTCCTTCTTTTTTGTTTCCGAGAGTAAGGATTGACATTCTCACCCTGGGTTAAGGTTTATGGTGAGCCAGGATTTTGGCTCAAGGTTTGTAGAATGGCTAGACATGATACATGTCGGGGTTTGGTTTGGCTCAAGGATAAAAGGGATGCCCCACATTTTTTCCATGACACAAATGCAAAAATGATGATTTGGAAACTTTATGCAAAACTGGTCATGCATGCACCTATGCGGACACTCAAGTGTCAAATTTTTATGGTCATGTGATGCTAGGGCTCAGGATTCATTTCCTCTATTTTAAATCAAACCAATGTTTCCAAAATATGTTCTTTTATCAATTTGTGCATTCATCCGAGTCCATTTCGGGCATCCGGGGAAATTTCATAGCATTCACCCTTCAGGTGTACACATTTTTCCAAAAAACTAGTTATGATCAGTGAATTTTTTTTCAAAGAAAAGTTGGAAGTCATCTCTTTTCAAAAGCATGTCGGTTTTTCAGCTAGACAACTTATTTTTCTTTTTCCATCTTTTTTTCTTACTTGCTTTCTTTTTCCTTATTTGCTCTCTTTTTTCTTTACTTGCTCTCTTCTTTTCTCATTTGCTCTCTTTTCCTTTACTTGCTCTCTTCTTTTCTCATTTGCTTTCTTTTCCTTTACTTGCTCTCTTCTTTTCTCATTTGCTCTCTTTTCCATTTCATTTTTTTCTTTTCTATTTTTATTTTTATCATGATTTTTGTTTGTTTTACATATATTTTTTGGACGATGTTCCTAAACGAAGAACTCTACACGGTTCCAGAATTTCAAACATCATCGATAGTAATGATATATAAACACTAACGCAACAATCCAAACAAAAATGTATGCGCTGTACAAATGACAATCGAAACAACAAAAACAAACATTAGTCTCTCAAGTCAAAACAATAACATAACATAAAAATGATAAAAGAAATATGAAAGAAAACATGAATCTTGGGGATCTCCCAGTCATGTATCTCCACTCCCTCCCAAGAAGTCAAGCAAATCGGCCATCTCCTCGTCCTCGTGGGCCTCTTCTCCATCGCCGGGAGCTTCTGGGGGCGCCTCTCCCGCTTGGGCCTCGGGCCAATCTCCGGGCCATGCAACCTCTGCCCTGAACTGGTCTGGAGTAGGGTGAAATTCTGATATCAATGACAGATGTCGTACCGGATGTCACGACATCACGCTTCAGAACATGGAGATTGTATTTGACTGTATGAACAAGTAAATAACACAAGAGAATTGTTAACCCAGTTCGGTGCAACGTCACCTACATCTGGGGGCTACCAAGCCAGGGAGGAAATCCACTAAAATAGTGTTAGTTCGAAGATCTAACAGCCACTGTTTACAACCTTCTCACCTAACCACTACCCGTGCAACCTCTACCTAAGAGCCACTCTTAGATATGAGAACCCCTCTCACTCCCTCTCAATCACTCTCCCGTGTTTACAATTAAATCAAATACACACCAGAGATTGCTCTCTGAACAATAGAGATCAACTCCACACACTATAGAGATCAACTCTACACACTCAGGTCCAACACTTGATGTTAGGGTGACATCAAGGTGGCTCACAAAACACTCAAGTCCCAAAACTCACAAAATAACTCTTCAATCCCGGACTTGGTACAGAACTCGTGCAGCCTTCATGTTTATATAACAGTGTGCGTATCTGGGCTGCAACAACTTGCGCTGGATGAGATCTATCATTCTCCTGAAAAATCTGCACTTAAAGATCTAAAAGATCAAGTTTGATCTTTTAGTTTTTATCTTTAATCTTTAATCCCTGAACGAACTATTCAAGTTTGTAATTCGAACTTTAATTATCTTTTAATTCGTTCCTAGAGATAGATCGTCTAATCTGTTGCTAACTGCACAATAATCTGTTAAAGAGATAACAGATTTATGTGTCCAGTATTTTCGGGCCGGATGTCCTGGACATTGTATCCGACATCGTGGATCCTGCACAATCTGTTAAAGATATAACATATTTATGTGTCCAGTATTTTCGGGCAGGATGTCCTGGACATTGTATCCGACATCGTGGATCCTGCAGCTTCAATTCTTCATTTGACATTTTATCTTGCCTTGTGCATTGTGCAACCCGATCTGATTCCTTGACATAATGTTAGACATCATGTGCAGCAACTCCAGCTTTCCTTCATTGTCTAAGTGCTTATGTTTTAACAAAATTTTAGCCAATCTTTTAAAGCTTAGTAAAGCTAAGCACTAACAATCTCCCCCTTTGGCAAATTTTGTCTAAAACATACTTAGACACTTCCTGAGCAGGTACGAGCAGTTATGCAAGTGGGATCAGCAACTTTCATTATCAGAGTAATCAAGCACAGCGGTATCTGTAGTGGCGACAGCAAAATTCTGCAGGTTGCAAGTCGTTTCCAGGATGTCAAGACATCTCATGTGACATCAGCTTTCTGCTCCCCCTGTCTCCATGCTCCTACTGCTGTGAAGCAGTTCACTGCAGCATCTTCTATCAGCTACTAGGCTTTTCCAGGATGTCAAGACATCTCACGTGACATCAGCTTTTTGCTCCCCCTGTCTCCATGCTCGTACTGCATCTTCTATCAGCTACTAGTTTCAGTAGCTTACATCAGTCATCATCAGCAGCAGTCTCCCCCTCAAAATCATATACATACAACTCCCCCTTAAAATCATGAATCATGCATACATCGTATCCTACTTACTCAAAATCATAAATCATGCATATAATACTATTACTCCCCCTTTTTAGACAGAATTTGACAAAAGTAGAATGCATGCAAATATTACAGACCAATAGCAATCAATTGTTCAAAGGGACATGCCCCTATAGCTAGTAAGAGTAAAAAACAAAAATAAAGGTCTGATGGTCATGGGGTGGCTTCAGAATCATCATCATCTGATTCTGTATCCTCTGCTGCATCTTCTTCTTCCTCAGCTGCTTCTTCTTCTTCCTCAGCTTTTTCTTCTTCCTCAGCTGCTTCTTCTTCCTCAGCTGCTTCTCCATCATCAATGCCACTGTCTGAGAGCCTTTTGATCAGGCGTTCCAGCTCCATTTTCTTCTCTGTGGTGGCTTTGATGGTTGCTTCCAGCACCTTGCATGTGTCCTTGAGTTCAGCAATCAAGGCATCCTTGGACACAGCACCTGAAGCAGCAGCTTTCCCTGATGTCGAGACAATGTCTGGGACATGTGTCCCCTCAAACAGTTTGTAATGCAGGGATAGAGGAGATTCTCTCTTCATCACAGAGTCAATGTTGTTTAAGATATTGGGATGTTGACTCAACATAATGCCACAATACAGTTGGGAAGGCAATGGGTAATTTGACAGCAAAGGATTCTGAATGCTTAACAGTTTGATCAAAAATATAGTTTCCAAAATTAAATTTGGACTTAGTTCCAACAGCATACAGAAATTTACCCAAACCTGTGGCAACAGTGGAAGTATGATTGGTGGGTACCCAGTTTGCAGCGCCAATCCTATGCAGGATTGCATACTTCACACTTAGCTTCCCTGCAGAAAGCTTCCCTTTCTTTGGCCAATGCTGGACTTGTTTTGCAGTGATTTCCTTGGCAATCTGATGCCCAGAAACAGCAATATCCACCACTCCTTCAGTTGGTCTGCCCAGGTATTTGTTGATTACAGCAGGGGAGAATCTAACACATTTTCCTCTGACAAACACTTTCTGATAATCATCACTCTTTCTGTTTGTTTGTCAGAGGGAATGTTGACAATGAATTCCCTGACTAGACTTTCATAACAATCTCCCAACTTGGTGACAGTTTTCAGCAGTCCAGCAGCCTTGATGAGGTCCATGATCTCCTTGCAATCCAAGGCATTTCTTCCCAGTTCTCTTTCTAAAGCAAGCCTGCGTTGATATACAAATTTCCACCTTTCAACATTGCCAATGGAGTGGAATGAAATGTTGTCCAATGGTGCATCAGGGACATTTCCAGGCACCTTTTTCCCTGATTTCTTGGCCCTCTTGATGTCGGGAACATCTAGTTCGACATCATCATCAGAATCAGATGAGGAAATTTCTTTCCTCTTCTTGGAAGGGATCGCAACTTTGCTCCATCTGGATGTGGTAGGAGTGATTGGAGTGCTCTTCTTCTGTGCCATAGTTTTGATTCGTCCAGACCTGGTAATGGGGGTTTTTCCCTTTCTGCTTTGTAGTCTTTCTGCAATGCCAGGTGCCAACTTGTTGGCAATGGGTTCCTCATCAGATTCTACCTCTTCTAGGTCAATGAGGTCACCTGGAGCAGGTTCTGGTGCCCTTGGTGCAGGGGTCTCCTCTGTGGCTTGATCCTCTTCATCTGTGGATTCCTCTTTACTGGATGAAGCGAGGACTTCAGTATTTGGGGTGGAAGATGTTGGAACATCTTTATCAGCATCAGGGACAGAAACATTTGGGGTGCAAGATGTTGGAACATCTTTATCAGAATCAGGGACAGAGACATTTGGGGTGCAAGATGTTGGAACATCTTTATCAGCATCAGGGACAGAGGCATCTTTCAAAATGCTACTCACAATACTGCGGATCTTCTTATCCATCTCCATGTCTACTTCCCTAGGACTTGTTGCAAGGCTAGGGTTTTCAGAAGTCTTCACTCCCTGTTGTCTTTTGGGGACCAGTTTTTCAGGAACAGGGGCTGTACCAGGAATCATTTGTATGGGTTGGATATCGAATTCAGGTCGTTCCTAGTTTGATGGTGCTTTGGTGGATGAAGGAGATGATGGTACAGAGGGTGAACCAGGAGCTGAAGTTTCTTTTGGTGCGGTAGCCATGGAGAAGCAGAGTCTTTGGAATGGTTTCGTAAATCTCAGAGAGCTGTTGGGGAATGCTGATGAAACCGAGATTACCACGTAAATATGAGTTTGAATGAGGAATGTAGAGGGACGTGTGAAGCAACGGTCGAATTTGTTTTGGCCCAGTAGAGAACGCGCTATTAACGTTTGAGCACGTTCAGATAACAGTAATTGCTATAAATCTTCTAGCAGACAAATGCCCAGCTTGCCCCTCAGTTTTTCAAACTGATTTGCATCCAATGCCTTTGTGAAAATATCTGCTATTTGTTCCTCAGTGTCAACATGCTTCAGTGTGATCACTTTATCATCAACAAGATCTCTAATATAGTGATGTCTAATGTCAATGTGCTTGGTTCTGCTGTGTTGAACAGGATTTTTAGAAATATTAATAGCACTCATGTTGTCACAGTACAATGTCATGACATCTTGTTCGACATTGTACTCCTTGAGCATCTGCTTCATCCAAACTAGTTGTGAACAGCTGCTTCCTGCTGCAATATACTCTGCTTCTGCAGTAGATAGGGACACACAGTTCTGCTTCTTGCTGAACCATGAAATAAGATTGTTGCCCAGATAGAAGCATCCACCAGAAGTGCTTTTTCTGTCATCTGCACTTCCAGCCCAATCAGCATCACAATACCCAACCAGCATTGAATCTGAACAATGACAGTACATAATCCCATAGTCACTGGTGCCATTTACATATTTCAGAATTCTCTTTACTTGATTCAAGTGACTTATCTTGGGATTGGCTTGATATCTTGCACAAACACCTACTGCATAGGTGATGTCAGGTCTGCTAGCTGTTAAATATAGTAAGCTCCCAATCATGCTTCTGTACAGACTTTGATCAACACTGGTGCCAGCTTCATCTTTTGTCAGCTTCAAGTGAGTAGGTGCAGGTGTTCTTTTATGGCTGGCATTTTCCATCCCAAACTTCTTGACAATGTTCTTTGCATACTTGCTTTGTGAGAGGAATATGGAGTCTTCCATCTGCTTTACTTGGAGTCCCAGAAAATAAGTCAGCTCTCCAACAAGACTCATCTCAAATTCAGATTGCATCTGTTGGACAAAATGTCGAAGCATCTCATTCGACATCCCTCCAAACACAATGTCATCAACATATATTTGTGCTATCATCAAGTTTTCAGCATCTTGTTTGACAAAGAGAGTCTTGTCAATTCCTCCCTTCCTATACCCTTGCTGAGTAAGGAACTCTGTTAGCCTTTCATACCAAGCTCTTGGAGCTTGCTTCAATCCATAGAGAGCCTTCTTGAGCCTGTATACATGATCTGGATGAGTTGGATCTACAAATCCCTTTGGCTGCTCCACATAGGCTTCTTCATTCAGGTATCCATTCAGAAACGCGCTCTTCACATCCATCTGGTACAGCTTGAATTTGAGGATGCAAGCTACACCAAGTAACAATCTGATGGACTCAAGTCTAGCAACAGGGGCGAAAGTTTCATCAAAGTCTACACCTTCAATCTGAGTGTAGCCTTGAGCAACAAGTCTGGCCTTGTTTCTGGTTATAACACCTTCTTCATTGGTTTTGTTCTTGAAGATCCACTTGGTGCCAATTACATTAGTTCCCTCGGGTCTAGGAACTAGCTCCCAAACTTCATTCCTTTTGAATTGCCCCAATTCTTCTTGCATAGCATTGATCCAGAACTCATCAGTCAGTGCCTCTTTCACATTCTTGGGCTCAATTTTGGAGACAAAACATGAATTGGAGACAATCTCAATCTCCCTTGATCTTGTAGTGACTCCTCTGTTTGGATCTCCTATAATCAGCTCCTTGGGGTGCATCTTCTGGATTCTAATGGAGGGTTTCTTGTCAGGTTGGTTGATGTTTGGTTCATCTGTAACAGAATCAGAGTTTTCTGCATTTTCTGCACTTTTAGCTGTATCTGCTACATTGTCTCCCGATGTTCTGACATCTTCTTCGACATCCTTCTTTCTTGCTGGAGTTAGATCATCAACTACCACATTGATGGATTCCATCACAGTTCTGGTTCTGGAATTGAATACTCTATATGCTCTGCTGTTTGTAGAGTATCCCAGGAATATTCCTGCATCACTCTTGGGATCCATCTTTCTCCTTTGCTCTCTATCTGCCAAAATGTAACATGGACTTCCAAAGATGTGGAAGTGCTTGACAGTTGGCTTCCTCCCTTTCCAGATTTCATACAGTGTGGTTGGAGTCCCTCTTCTAAGTGTGACTCTGTTGTGGATGTAGCATGCTGTGTTCATGGCTTCAGCCCAGAGATTATAGGGAAGTTCTTTGGCATGAAGCATGACCCTAGCAGCTTCTTGCAAAGTCCTGTTTTTCCTTTCAACTATGCCATTTTGTTGTGGTGTAATGGCTGCAGAGAACTCATGAGTGATGCCTTCAGATGTGCAGAATTCAGTAAACTTGCTGTTTTCAAACTCTCTGCCATGGTCACTCCTGATTCTCTTGATGACACAGTCTTTTTCTCTTTGAAGTCTTAGACTCAACTCCTTGAATACTTCAAAGGTGTCTGATTTCTCTCTGATAAAGTTGACCCAGGTAAATCTGGAGAAATCATCCACAACAACATAGGCATACCTCTTTCCTCCAAGGCTTTCAACTTGCATAGGCCCCATCAAGTCCATGTGAAGTAGTTCCAGCACCCTGGAAGTGGTCTGATGTTGAAGCTTCTGGTGGGACATCTTGACTTGCTTTCCAATCTGACATTCACCACAGATTCTGCCTTCTTCTATTTTCAGATTGGGAATGCCTCTAACAGCACCTTTGTCAATGATTTTCTTCATGCCTCTTAAGTGAAGATGTCCAAATCTTTGATGCCATATTCTGACTTCATCTTCTTTGGAGGATAGACATGTGGAGGAGTAACTGGTTTCTTGAGGTGTCCATAGGTAACAGTTGTCCTTTGATCTGCTGCCCTTCATTAGAACTTCACTCTTCTCATTTGTCACCAAGCATTCTGACTTTGTGAAGTTTACATTGAATCCTTCATCACACAACTGACTGATGCTGATCAAGTTTGCAGTCAGTCCCTTCACCAGCAGTACTTTGTCCAGACTAGGAAGTCCATCATGGGCTAGCTTTCCCATTCCAGTGATCTTTCCTTTAGAGCCATCTCCAAATGTCACATAGCTAGTGGAGCAAGGTTCAATGTTCACCAGGAATTCTTTAACTCCTGTCATGTGTCTGGAACAGCCGCTATCTAGGTACCAATCTTCCTTAGCTGATGCTCTAAGTGAAGTATGAACAACAAGACTAACAGTCTTGTGTTTTGGAACCCACACCATCTTCCTTCCACTGCTGCTACTTTGAGTTCCATGATGTGGATGGCCATGTAAATGATAGCAAAAGGGCTTTATGTGACCATACTTGCCACAGTAGTGACACCTCCACTTCTTTCTTTTGCTCCTTTTCTGCTGCGTTCCATGATGTCGAGACCGATGTTGTGACATCGTGGCTCCAGTGCTGTTTTTGGCAGGAACAAATTTTGCCAGCAGATGCCAGCAGATTTATGATTAAACCCAAGTCCTCTCTGGTTTCCAACATTCTTCCCAAGCTGTAGCATATCTGAGCCTTTATTCAGCATCTTTATTGATTTGGTCATGTTTTCCAGTTTAGAGTTCAGAAAACCAACTTCTCCTTTAAGCTCAGAGATCTCCTCTTCATGTGCCTCTTTCTCAGCCTCCAGATTTGCAATGTCCTTCTTCATTTGTGCTTCTTGCTGAAGAATCTTCTCACTTTTGATGCATAGTTCTCTATAGGATATAGCAAGCTCATCAAAAGTGATTTCACTATCTGTATCACTTGAATCTTCAGCAGATTCAAATCTCCCAGTGAGTGCATTCACATCTCTGTCAGAATCACTTTCTAGTTCACTCTCTGTATCATCAGACCGACATACAGAAAGTCCTTTCCTCTGCTTCTTGAGATGAGTGGGACATTCAGCTTTGATGTGTCCATAGCCTTCACACCCATGGCATTGAACTCCTTTGCTGTGACTGGGCTTTTCCTCTGACCTTTTCTGGTATTCACTACCTTTCCTGATGTCGAAAGGGATGTTCCGGACATGTGGTTTCTGCCTCCTGTCCATTCTGTTCAGCACTTTGTTGAACTGTTTTCCAAGGAGCACAACTGCGTTAGTCAGACCTTCATCAGTATCCAGGTCATACTCATCTTCTTCTCCTTCATCATTGGACACGAACGCCAGATTCTTGCTCTTCTTTTCAGTCCTATCCGAGAGTCCTAGCTCAAAGGTTTGAAGGGAACCAATGAGTTCATCTACTCTCATGTTGCAAATGTCTTGGGCCTCCTCTATTGCAGTGACTTTCATGTCAAATCTCTTAGGCAAAGATCTGAGGATCTTTCTCACCAGCTTTTCGTCTGTCATCCTTTCTCCCAAGGCAGTGCAAGCATTGGCAATTTCAAGAATGTTCATGTGGAAGTCATGAATACACTCTTCCTCCTTCATCTTCAGATTTTCGAATTTTGTAGCCAATAGTTGCAATCTGGACATCTTCACTTTGGAGGTTCCTTCATGAGTGGTTTTCAGGATCTCCCATGCATCCTTGGCCACTGTGCATGTGTTGATCAGTCTGAAGATATTCTTGTCAACTCCATTGAATAGAGCATTCAAAGCTTTGGAGTTTCCAAGTGCCAATTCGTCTTCTTCTTTTGTCCAGTCTTCTTCTGGCTTCAATTCATCAGTGGGCTTTCCTTCTGTGTCCAGCATCTTGGGATGTTCCCAGCCTTTGATGACAGCTTTCCAGGTTCTGCTATCCAGTGATTTGAGGAAGGCCACCATCCTTGCTTTCCAGTATTCATAGTTGGTTCCATCCAGAATTGGTGGTTTGTTCACTGGTCCTCCTTCTTTCTCCATGTTCATCAGAATTTATCTCCCTAGATCTCACTCGGTGATTTCGAGTGCCTGCTCTGATACCAATTGAAATTCTGATATCAATGACAGATGTCGTACCGGATGTCACGACATCACGCTTCAGAACATGGAGATTGTATTTGACTGTATGAACAAGTAAATAACACAAGAGAATTGTTAACCCAGTTCGGTGCAACGTCACCTACATCTGGGGGCTACCAAGCCAGGGAGGAAATCCACTAAAATAGTGTTAGTTCGAAGATCTAACAGCCACTGTTTACAACCTTCTCACCTAACCACTACCCGTGCAACCTCTACCTAAGAGCCACTCTTAGATATGAGAACCCCTCTCACTCCCTCTCAATCACTCTCCCGTGTTTACAATTAAATCAAATACACACCAGAGATTGCTCTCTGAACAATAGAGATCAACTCCACACACTATAGAGATCAACTCTACACACTCAGGTCCAACACTTGATGTTAGGGTGACATCAAGGTGGCTCACAAAACACTCAAGTCCCAAAACTCACAAAATAACTCTTCAATCCCGGACTTGGTACAGAACTCGTGCAGCCTTCATGTTTATATAGCAGTGTGCGTATCTGGGCTGCAACAACTTGCGCTGGATGAGATCTATCATTCTCCTGAAAAATCTGCACTTAAAGATCTAAAAGATCAAGTTTGATCTTTTAGTTTTTATCTTTAATCTTTAATCCCTGAACGAACTATTCAAGTTTGTAATTCGAACTTTAATTATCTTTTAATTCGTTCCTAGAGATAGATCGTCTAATCTGTTGCTAACTGCACAATAATCTGTTAAAGAGATAACAGATTTATGTGTCCAGTATTTTCGGGCCGGATGTCCTGGACATTGTATCCGACATCGTGGATCCTGCACAATCTGTTAAAGATATAACAGATTTATCTGTCCAGTATTTTCGGGCAGGATGTCCTGGACATTGTATCCGACATCGTGGATCCTGCAGCTTCAATTCTTCATTTGACATTTTATCTTGCCTTGTGCATTGTGCAGCCCGATCTGATTCCTTGACATAATGTTAGACATCATGTGCAGCAACTCCAGCTTTCCTTCATTGTCTAAGTGCTTATGTTTTAACAAAATTTTAGCCAATCTTTTAAAGCTCAGTAAAGCTAAGCACTAACATAGGGCATGAAAAAGAAGCGAAGCCCTGGCTCTGCATGCTGAGGCTCATCTGGTACAGACAATCATGGGTCTGTACATGTGCTCGGTGGTTGGCCGCCTACTGGCGAACCAAATGCCGTAAATACTGCTCCATGTCAAATGCCCCAGCCTGGCCAGCCTGATGAGGTGGTGGTGGCGCGCCTGCGGCCTGTGGAGCATCACCCTGAGCCTGTCTCTGGGTACAGTACTTCTCAATAAAAGCCCGGGTGATAGGCGGCCGAATCACCTTGGTAGGTGCAACGGGGACTCCGAACGACTGGCAGAGTCCTGTGATCAGTGCGGGAAATCCCAGGGCCTTGTTGGACTTATCTGGATCCAAAGGGTGCCTGGTAGGCGCCATACCTGCAAAAATATAAATGGCATCAGCGATTAACTGAGCCACATGGACGCTCATCCGCGTCAGGATGGCGTACACCAGCTGACACTTCGGTAGGGGGAGGTCGGAATGATTGTTGGGCAGGATGTTGCTGAGGAGCAACGTCATCCATATCTGGGTCAGGGTGGTCATGTTGGTGCGCATGATTCGCACTCGCCTCCCTGCAGCAGTCCGGGCAAAATCCTGCCCCGGTATACATAGCAGTTGGGCAATGGCCTCCTCATCGAACCCATCAGACCGGTTCCTCCTATGGCCATACTCACACTCCTGGCCCTCTTCCAGCACTAACGGATATCCCAGGAGCTGACCGATAGCATATGCATCGAACGGGATCCACTGACCCCTTACTCAGGACCTCATGTCACGCACGCCCTCCTCTGTTGGCCAAGCATTGGCATAAAACTCAAGGACTATTTCTGGATCGAACTTGGCCATGGGAGTAACCAGTGATGTCCACCGTCGGCGCCCTATTTCCTCCTGGAAATCAGTATACTCATCGTCCCTGAGCTGGACGCGTCGCTCCCGGAGAAACGACCATCCCTTGATGGCCTCAAAGCACTGCTGGTGTACCGCGCTCCTAAAACGGTGACTGTCATACTCAGGAGCGGAACTAGTTCCTTCGGCCGCCTTATCCTTCCTGGACCTCTTTGAGGCAAGCTTCCTCGGGGCCATTTCCTGCGAGAGCAAACATTTGGAAAGTTAGTTTTACCAAGAAATGCTACTCTTAAAACAAAAATGGCATACAACATACAAACATCAATGTAAATTTAGAGTAAACTTATGCACATACTTCTTTACGAACGTTCACTTGCACAAGACATTCTTATAACTAAGAAAAATGCACCCATGTACAATCAAGGCACATCCATTACCTAGATTATTTATATGTACTTCCAAGGTGTATTTGCTACCTACATCACATGCACTTCCTTGGCTAAATTTACATACATGCATACTCAAAGCATTTGGGGTACCAAAAATTGCACATGTGCACATTCCGGTATTTCTAATATTTATGCATATACAAACTTTGTGATGAATCTTGGCTATCTACACAATAAGGTGATACATTTCATGCTTTATTCAAGTGTTTTTGCTACCTAAAGTCGCATGCGAATTCAAGCATATTTCCTTTTGCTGACTAAAATTGTATTCAAATTAAAAGGTATATTTTTTTTTGTAATGTATTTTCTTTACATAACATGCAATATGTATATATTTTTATGTGAGACATTTTGACTACCCAAAATTTCATGTACATACACCCTAGTATTTTGCTACCATATCCAAAGTGTAAATTGCCAAAGGTATTTTGCTACCTATTTTAAACCTACACATTTATGATGAGCAAAATTCCTAAACATCAAGACGTAGGGAAATTATTGTAACGTGGCCTATAGCTGATTGCTGGCCAAAAAGGGTAACTTTACCCAATATGCACCTCCTCTTGTGTTCTTTTGCATAAAACTTTGGTTCCTAGGCCTAGGATATATGTGGGGCAATTACTCTAACCTTTTTCGGGAATGAATGCATGTCCCAACAAATAGAAAATATGTGCAAACCAAAATGCCCCATGGGTTGTTTCCTTACAAAGGTCACGCGCTAATGCCATTGAGGCATTTCACCGAACACTTGGTGGGCGCGCGTTTAGGTATCAATAGCAAGAGAACGGGGACAATGTGGCATGTCCCATTGCTTCAAAATGCATTATAGGCCTAGGGCCATCCCATACAAACCCCAAATCCAACCCAATCAAGCAAGAAAACAAACCAAAATTGCCCCACATATTTGAGCACATTCCCACATTTTAGAGCACCAAAAGGAGATCAAAATACACCAATGAAAAGCTAGAAAGCTTAGGGATGGAATACTTACTCGTTGGTGATGAACAAAAGCGCGAAACGAAATCAAAAAATGCAAAAAATGATGACCCTAGGGCTGCAAACTCGTAAATCCCGTGGGTATGGCTTTTGAAAGGGGGGAAAAGAAGTTTTTGAATGCAAAAACGTCCCCCCTTTCGTCATCCTTATATTTTGGTGCAGGGGTGGCTCGCCCAGGCAAGCTAACCTGCATTTTTTTTTTTTTGAGGGGAACATTAACCATGTCCCCTCCTTCCTCATGGATTAGCGTCTTGCCTAACTTGAACTTACTTAAGTTAGAATTAGGCGTTGATTACTTATTTTTTAAAACAAACAAATAGTAAAAGAAAACTGCGAATACAAAGGATACGGGGCTGCCTTGCAGCGACGTTCTCTGCTTGTTTAGCGCGGGGAAGGGGCGACGATCAGTCGGTTATGACCCTATCCCCACTTGCATCCGTCCCTGTGTACCTGCAAGTAAGAAACAACCAGGTATGGCCAATCCTGACCGCGTCGTTGTCTAACCTTGGGTTGGTTTCTGCTGTTCATGTTTGGTCCCCACCCCAGAAGGTAGCTCAAGATGATCCTGCCCCTGTTTTACCACAACAATATGCATGCGTATGCGTATGCATGAATGTTTTCAAATGCAACAAATTTGAGCGAAAGTTGGTTTAGGTTCAATTTTAATTAAGCGCTTGGGGCATCCCATAAACCGAGCGGAAGGGCTCAGGTGATCACAAATCAGTGCAAGGTTTGAAACCAAGGTGAGGACTAAAGCCTCGAATCCACGTTCATTTCTTTGAAAGATTGTAACGAGAGATACAGCAGACGGGAAATCCGTGGGGGAAATCCAGAAAACGCATAAAGATAAAGGACATGCAGCGACATCCTTAATTGCCCCAGATTCTAAGCGTAATATCGCTTGACGACATCAGAATTCACGGGTGAAGGTAGCTCTTCGCCATCCATGTTGGTAAGCACCAGGGCTCCTCCGAAAAAAGCCCTCTTCACAACAAAAGGCCCTTCGTAGTTCGGGGCCCATTTCCCTCGATTGTCCTTGACAGCATGGGACATTTTCTTTAGCACAAGGTCTCCCTCATGGAACTTGCGCAAGCGTACTTTCTTGTCGAATGCACTCTTCATTCTTTGCTGGTACACGCGCCCATGACTCATGGCCGTTAAGCGCTTACCCTTGATGAGGTTGAGCTGGTCATAGCGCGTTTGAGCCCACTCTGATTCCTTTAATCCAGATTCTGCCAAGATCCTTAATGACGGGACTTCTACCTCAAACGGTAACACAGCCTCCATCCCATATACCAACGAGAACGGCGTTGCCTCAGTTGACGTTCGTACTGAAGTTCGGTAACCGTGTAATGCGAATGGGAGAAATTCGTGCCAATCCTTGTATGACACGGTCATCTTTTGGATAATCTTTTTTATATTCTTATTGGCCGCTTCCACGGCTCCATTCATCTTTGGCCGGTAGGGTGTGGAATTGTGATGCTGGATTTTAAACTCCTCGCACATTTCCCCCATCATCTTGTTATTCAGGTTGGTGCCGTTGTCCGTGATAATCTTCCTTGGCAAACCATATCGGCAGATGATCTCTTTCTTAATGAACCTGACTACCACACCCCTCGTGACGTTGGTATAGGAAGCTGCCTCGACCCACTTGGTAAAATAATCTATCGCTACGAGGATGAAGCGATGACCATTCGAGGCCTTGGGCTCAATGGCCCCGATGACATCTATTCCCCACATGGAGAAAGGCCAAGGGGCGGACATGACATTCAAAGGATGTGGTGGGGCAATGACATTATCTTCGAATGCTTGACATTTGTGGCATTTCCTTACATGAACACAACAATCACTTTCCATGGTAAGCCAGTAATAACCTGCTCTTAGGATCTTCCTGGCCATAGCATGCCCGTTGGCGTGCGTTCCAAACGAGCCCTCATGGACTTCCTCGATCATGTGATTTGCCTCCCTGGCATCCACACACCGCAGGAGTGTCATGTCGTGATTTCTCTTATACAGTATGTTTCCGCTCATGAAGAAACCGGCTGCCAACCTTCTCAATGTCCTCTTATCATTGTCGGCAATCTCTGGCGGTATTCTTTGCTTACGACATATCGCTTGATGTCGAAATACCAAGGCTTTCCGTCCCTTTCCTCTTCTACTTGGCAACAATGCGCGGGTTTGCCACGACACCAAAATTAAATGTAGGGTAGATCCCCGTGCGGCGTTAGCTGGAACATAGACGCCAAAGTAGCAAGTGCATCCGCCATTTGATTTTCCTTGCGGGGAACATGATGGAAGGAGATCTCATCGAAGGTTTTAGCCAATTCCTTGATATAGGCTTTGTAGGGTATCAGCTTGGGATCTCTAGTTTCCCATTCCCCTCTCAGCTGATGGATTACCAATGTCGAGTCGCCGTACACCTTGAGTAGTTTGACATTGGAGTCAATCGCTGCCTGAACGGCTAGGGCACATGCTTCATATTCGGCCATGTTGTTGGTGCAGTCGAATCCTAGCCTGGCTGTGAAGGGTACACATTGATTGTCCGGAGAGACCAATACTGCCCCAACGCCATGGCCTAGAATGTTTGACGCTCCGTCAAACCATACAGTCCATTTGTCCCGTTCTTCGTCCAATTTTTCCTCAAACAAGGCCATGATGTCCTCATCTGGGAATTCAGGATGCATGGGCTGATAGTCGTTAAGAGGCTGTTGAGCCAAATAATCTGCTAAGGCGCTTCCTTTTATCGCCTTTTGGGTGACGTAGACTATATCAAACTCGGATAGCAGGACTTGCCACCAGGCGATTCGTCCCGTGAGAGCTGGCTTTTCAAAGATATACTTAACCGGGTCCATCTTGGATATCAACCAGGTAGTATGGCTCAGCATGTACTGCCTTAGGCGATGGGATGCCCATACCAAAGCACAACACGTTCTTTCGAGCAAGGAGTAATTCATCTCACAGATCGTGAACTTCTTACTTAGGTAGTAAACAACGCGCTCTTTCTTCCCAGATTCGTCATGTTGCCCCAGCATACACCCCATTGACTCGTCCAAGATTGTCATGTACAAAATGAGAGGCCTTCCAGGTACTGGTGGCATAAGCACGGGAGGATTCATAAGGCACTTCTTGATCCTTCCAAAAGCTTCTTGGCAATCCTCATTCCAGCGATCAGTTTGGTTTTTGCGTAAGAGTTTGAACAACGGCTCACAAATGGCGGTGAGCTGCGATATGAATCTGGCAATATAATTCAAGCGTCCCAGGAAGCCCCGGACTTGTCTCTCAGTACGGGGTTCTGGCATCTCAAGGATAGCCTTCACCTTTTCGGGGTCTACCTCTATCCCTTTCTGGCTTACAATGAAACCAAGTAATTTCCCTGATTTGACCCCAAAGGTACACTTAGCGGGGTTCAACCTTAATTGATATTTCTTAAGCCTTTCGAACAACTTCCGCAGGTTGACAAGGTGTTCTTCCTCGGATTTAGATTTAGCAATTATGTCGTCCACGTAGACCTCGATTTCTTGATGCACCATATCATGGAACAAAGCTACCATGGCCCGTTGATAAGTTGCCCCGGCATTCTTGAGTCCAAAGGACATCACCTTGTAACAGAACGTCCCCCACAAGGTGACGAAAGTAGTCTTTTCCATATCCTCAGGCGCCATCTTTATCTGATTGTAACCGGAGAAACCGTCCATGAAGGAAAATAAAGCGAAATTGGTCGTGTTATCTACGAGGATATCGATGTGTGGTAAAGGAAAATTGTCCTTGGGACTGGCCCGATTCAGATCCCGATAATCCACACACATTCATACTTTCCTATCTTTCTTAGGGACTGGTACAATGTTGGCAACCCATTCTGGATACCGAGCGACGGCCAGAAATCCAGCGTCAAATTGCTTCTTCACTTCTTCTTTTATCTTCAAGGATGTTTCGGGCTTCATCCTTCTCAGTTTCTGCTTTACCGGGGAACACTCGGGATTTAGGGGTAATCGGTGCTGTACAATGTCAGAACTCAAACCGGGCATATCTTGGTATGACCAAGCAAAGATGTCTTGGTAGTCTTTTAGCAAGATTATTAATTCTTCACGGATAGGTGCGGTAATACCTGTGCCTATCTTCACTTCCCTTTTTCCACTGCCAATTCCTAAGTCTACTAGCTCTGTTTCTTCTTGATGAGGCCCCATTTCTTGGTCCTCATGGGCGACCATTCTTTCTAATTCTGGGGGAAGTCCCACATCCTCATTTCCTTCATCTTCCGTTTGATTCATTTCTTGCTCGAAGTTGATAAGCGGGTCCCAGGTATTAGTACCTTCGGGGGACTCGTCATCGGATCTGTCGTTTCAGAAAAAGAAGTGAACATGCAAATGAATGAGAATGGGTAGAGACGTAGGAACAGATGAAGAAAGGTCCTCGTATTATAAATTCAAAAACAAAAGACACAAAGCCTTAACAAAAGGAAAAACTCTAAAGCCTAGGCCCAACTATAGAGCTTTTAAAACCATAAAGGTTTACATTATGCTCGTTGCGTAAATGCCGGGGCGTTCCTCCACTCGCCAATTTCCCAACTGGAAATCAGGAGGGCATGGTCGTACCAAATCCAATGTACTCGGAACATCATCTTCGCATATCGCGACCACTTGACCTTTGTCTCCCAGACCCGCACTTATGAAGCTTCTACTTATGTGGCAGGGCGGGCTTCCTTCACTTTCTTGTCTCCAACGCGAGCTTTGACCACCGCTCTTCTTTCCCGCGATGCTTCTCTTTATATCCGCCTGAGTGGGCTTATAGCCTAAACCATACTTCCCACGATTTCCTTTGGCATTTATCAGGCTAGTTATGCCGCCGTTGTCTTTGCCTAAACCCATTATGGGTTCGTAACCGTTCCCCAACATAACTCGGGCCATCATTACTGCTGCATCGGACAGGCAAGGCTGCCCAGAGAAGGAGTCCACGGAGGAAATGCTGACCACCTCAAAAGACTGGAAAGCGGTTTCTAACGATTCTTCTGCGGCTTCTACATAAGGCATAGAGGATGGGCAGCTCACCAAGATGTCTTCCTCGCCTGACACGATGACCAAATGCCCCTCCACTACGAATTTCAACTTTTGGTGGAGTGTAGAGGGCACAACTCCCACTGAGTGGATCCACGGGCGCCCCAACAGACAGCTGTAGGGGGGTTAATATCCATTATTTGGAAGGTGACTTGACAGGTGTGAGGGCCTATTTGTACTGGGAGATCGATCTCTCCCCTAACCTCTCGGCGAGTGCCGTCGAAGGCACGAACCACCATTGAACTCGGTTTTAAGTGGGAAGCATTAAATGGTAATTTCTCCAAAGTGCTCTTAGGCATCACGTTTAAATTGGAGCCATTATCGATGAGCACTTTGGCTACGACATGGTCCATACACTTGACTGATACGTGCAAAGCCTTATTATGCCATCTCCCCTCGACGGGGATTTCTTCTTTGGCGAAGGCAAGATAGTTGTTGGCAGTGATATTGTTGACCAGCCCTCCGAAACCTTCTACCGAGATATCTTGGGCCATATGGGCCTCGTTCAGAACTTTTACTAGCAGAGCCCGATGAGGCTCGGAGCTCATAAGTAACTCCAACAGCGAGACCCTGGCCGGAGTTTTGTTGAGCTGTTCGATAACCTTGAATTTGCTCTGCTGAATTATACGGAGGAACTCGCTGGCTTCCTCTAGCGACACCTCCTTTTTACCATCCTTCTTCTCCGGAAGGCCTTTTGCCGGAATATCTTTATTCGAAGCGTGGGGTGCTTCGCCATCTTGTTCCTCCACCACTTTTCCTTTTCCTTTGACATCCACGGGTTGGACTGGTAGGTCCGGAGGCGCGAACACACGACCACTATGGGTCACACCACTCAGTCCCGTGATATTTGTTACTTTAGTTGACAACGAGCTGACGTCAGTGGCTTCTTCTTCCTTCTCCCTCGGAGGTGTATATCTCCATGGTACTGCGTGGCTACTTTGGTATGGGAAAGGAATAGGTTTAGCTGCTAAGGGGTGTCCGGGCTTTTGCGAAGCTGCGCTTTTAGTGAAGTATATCACCAAGGGTTTGGGCTTCGCAACACTGCTCCCATCCGTGGACTGCATGCATATATGCTGCTCTTCTTTTCCTTCACTGCCGACTTCCAGTCGACCTTGATCTATCATCCGCTGTAACAATTCCCCTACTCCCAAACACGTCTCCATGTCATGAAGCTCGCCGGAATGCAGCAAATAGGAATCCTCCTTACACCCACTATGGGGAATCACACCTCCCTTTTGTAGGGCCTCAAAAATAAACCTCCTAGGGGTTGCCACATCCCTTAAAGGTTTAGACTCGCGCGGTCTATCGGACTCAATGGCGTTAATTGCTCCCCCTCCATGATTGGCGAGTGGGTTGGTTCGCACATTGGGCCGATCCTCTTGGAAGGTCAGCCATCCAGCGTCCATCAAATGTTGGACCTTGTATTTAAGGACCAAGCATTTTTCAACGGAATGTCCCGGGACACCCCCATGGTACTTGCAAGTTGCATTAGGGTCATACCACTTTGGGAAAGGGGGTTGGAGGACCCTTCCGGGAGTTACCACGGCCAAATGATTGGCGATGAGGGATGGCAAGAGGTCTTCGTACGTCATTGGGAGTGGGGTGAATTCTTGAAATGGCCTCGGAGGGAAGTTCCTTGTCGTGTTGGAATTACCGGCCGGGCAAGTCGTGTTCGGAGTTGGAACTTGGGGAGCTTCCCTCTGGGTGGGTGCCTTAGGCTGCACGGGTGTTGAACTAGAGGCGTTCCCGGTATGAGCCGAGAAGCTCGGGTGATGTTGCGCGTACTGATGGGTACCATGAGGTGTTTGCTGGGGTTTGACCCACGCGGGTGTTGAAGAGACGGCATGGGCATCTCCTTCCTTCCTTTTTGCCCCTGTTGCCCCGATTCTTTTGGCATTCGCACTCGTGGAGGAAACGTAATCAAACTTTCCTCTTTTCAATCCTACCTCGATTCTTTCCCCGGCGAATACTAGGTCCGCAAAGCTGGACGGCATATAACCTACTAGCTTCTCATAGTAGAACACTGGCAGAGTGTCTACCATCATGGTGATCATCTCTCTCTCAACCATGGGAGGAGCTACTTATGCCGCCAGATCTCTCCACCACTGCGCGTATTCTTTAAAGGTTTCACCCTCTTTCTTGAACATATTCTGCAATTGAGTGCGGCCGGGAGCCATATCGGAATTGTACTGATATTGCCTTAGGAAGGCAGTAATCAGATCCTTCCAAGTACGGATACGAGAAGCTTCCAAATTAGTGTACCACACTACCGCGGCTCCGGCGAAGCTATCTTGAAAGAAGTGTATTAATAGCTTCTCATCCTTAGAGTGTGCGCCCATCTTGCGGCAATACATTTTGAGATGGTTTTTGGGACAAGTCGTCCCTTTATACTTGTCAAAGTCCGGCACTTTGAACTTCGGGGGAATAACAACATCAGGTACTAAGCAAAGATCCGTCATGTCTGCGAACGGATAATCCCCAAATCCTTCCACAACTCTCAATCTTTCCTCGAGGAGATCAAGCTTCCTCTTTTCTTCAGTTGCCGGGGACGATCCTTCCGTGGACAAAACTATTGGTTGTGTTGCGATGTTGGGCTGAGGCAAGATGCTGGGTGCCGGCCCTTCGGGGATCGGGGGATAGAACTCGACATCCCTTCGAGCATAGTCTTGAGGGTCTTTGTGGACTTCTTCGGGCTGTTGAGGAGGCTCTCTTTCAAGGACGGGAGAAGCAATATGGCCCGCATCGTCTTGCAAGACGGGTGGTGAGTAGTTGGGCGGCAATCCATAAGGGTAAGCCGCTCGGTTGTATCCTAGGTGAGGGCTGCCATCGTGCCCCAGAGTGTCCCTTCCCCGTCCTACTATGTTTGAGGGAGGATGGTGCGCAGTTGCCAAGAGAGTCGAGTCTGCTTCGGCAGCCGAACTGACAGCTGCAGCGGTGGCCGCGTTCTTCTCCATGAGCTGCCTCATACCTAACATGGCCTCCATCATGGAGGCCATTTGTTCTTTCAGAGCCGACATGTCGGCTTTCATCTTTTCCTGTGTCTCCTCTTGATCACCCATCGTTCTAGATTTGGATCTGGTGCGATAGGGATGCCTTGTGGCGCGTTTAGTTATGGTGTTTTTCCCTAAAAAAACCAAACGTGAGGAGTGGGTAAAGAAAGAAAGAAAATGTATGCTAGAGATGAAATGTAGGAGTGATTTGATTTGCACAAGCTTTTTGGAGTAGAAACATGGGACCAACTCATTTTATTTCAAAAAGAAAGTCGTATCTAGTCAAGGTCTGAGAGACCATACAAGTTTCCTAACGATTTCTAATTATGTGGGCCATTAAGTCTATCATATGCTGACAATAGCCGAGAAGCCCATGAATCTCTTCGGGGGCGGAGTAGGTGTCTGCCATCGCCTTGGCCTTGGCTAACAAGCGGGGAAGTTCTTGACTCCCGTTCAAGGTAAGAGCAAACCGATCCATCCACATGGTTGCCTCTTGGTGTAAAGAGTCGATCACCTTTCCTCTAGCCTCTTTTTCCGCGTATACTTGAGCATACTCGTCCGTGATCCTATGCTCGTGGGCCGTGGCTAGACCTAACTCTTCTTGGTACTTGGCGATGATAGCTAGCATGTTGGTCTCCGTCTCGCATAAACGCTGAGACAAGCTTCTTTTGGACCTTGAACAGGCAACTAACTCCTCTTTCAAAACCATGCTATGTGCTCGCGAATGGTCCCTCTCTTCCCTTCGCAGCTTGAGTTCATTGTTGCTACCCCACAGAGCTCCACGAAATTTATTCCGGCCATACTCTTCCTTGCGAGCCCTCTTGGTCTCTTGTTCAAGGGCTCTTGCAGTAGTTGCATTCTCTTCCCGTAACCCGGCACACTCCTTCCGAATGTGTGTAGCGTCCAACTTGAACTTCTCCTTGGCAAGTTTCGCCTTTCCTAACTCGCTTTTGAGAGCTTGGACTTCTTCGTCCTCTTCCGGTGCTTCAAAACTTTCTTCGCTGACGACTTTTAACTTGGTGAGCCAATCTAAACCTCGTACATGAACTTTTAACCATTCATGGTACCCACCAATGATGCCATTACGAATGCCCCTAAGTTCTTGATCTTTCCTTAACGGGGTTTCCCATGCCTTATGGATTCTTTGTATAGCCTTGGAATTTTGTGCGCCAAAATCCCTCACAAGGAAAGGAGACATGCCTTCTTCCGTCGGTGCTCCCCTCATGGGGTACCCTAGTTGTCTTATAGCGAGCGCGGGATTGTAGTTAATACAACCCCTCGTTCCTATCAGCGGAATGTTTGGGTATCCTCCACATGAGAAAAGGACTCCTTCTTTTCCTTCCTTCCATCGGGGGAACCAATTGATTGTTCCACCTCCTATCCCGGCCAAAAGCTGGTCCCAATCTATTCTCCTCTTTTCAGTACACGAGCGATGGCTCAGGAGCGGACATGGATGCCTTGTGTCTTGTTGGAACAAGTGCGAAACCAACCAAACACAGAGGGCGGGCAAGCAACAGATGATCCGTGCGCTACTCTTTTCGCACCTTCGGTCAAATGTGTCAAATAAATCTGCCAAGACAGCTACCACCGGACTTTCCTTGCTATGGTGGTATGCAAGGAAAGCGTCGATTGCTGCTAGGTCCACCAAACCATCCACGTTTGGAAAGAGGACGACCCCAAAAATTAGCAAAGCTAACACATCCATAAACGGGACCCAATCTCCTTGATTGGCCATACCCCTCGCCTTGTCTTCTAGGTACCTCTGTGGTAGGCCCGCTACGCCGTTCCGAGTCTGTTTTATGCGGTCCAAACCTCTTGCTGAATCCTTGACCACAGTTGCAATTCTGCTCAAAGAGGGGAGACACCCGGAGGAAAGGTATGGTTTTCTTCCCCCGAGAGGACACCCAAGAATTTCCTCAAATTCTTCAATGATTGGTACCAATTGGAAGTCTCCGAATGTGAAGCATCTCAAAGGCTGGTCGTAGTATTGGGTGAGTGATGCAATGGCTTCTATGGATACCTCTGCTAAGGTCAACTCTAAGATCTTTCCGTAAGTCTTGCGGAAGGCTTGCATTTGGAGAGGTCCCATCAACCGCCCTAATTCCTTGATGCTGGTGGTATCTAGGCTTTTAACCTTGACTTGGTAAAACCTCTTGCCGGTTTGATTTGTCCCCATGCTTACTAAAGTGAGACAAAAAGCTGGTGCAAATCAAAACTCCGATATCTCATGGGTGGAATGGATGAATGCATGAAGGAATGCATATAACACAGATGCAGTCTAGGAATGCGGGGGTCCGGGGAATTTGTCCCCTTCTTAGGTACAACGTCTAGGGGTAGCAAAGTGCCCCAACGTACGTTTTTAAGAAGACGACACGGACCCTCCGTTGGTTTGTTTACATAAGGGATCAAGACAGAACCCATATGCGATGCCTATGCAAAAGACACAATGCGGGAATGTACATAGTATGACAATATTCACTGAACATAAGCAAAAGGGTATATGATACTTATGCATGGCAGTTGTGAAAAATGGCACGCAGCGTATTCGCTCCGTGCCTCCCTATTTAAGGGACCTATAAGGGAGAGAACTAACTAGGCATTTAGTAATAACCCCCAAGGTAGTCATATCTCTTTTGATAGTTTCTAGAGGTATCATTCTCTTCGAAGAACATATTGCAGCAGTAGGGACTACTAGCAACAATAAGTTTTCAAAGAGAAAAGCTCTAGATGAGGGTTCACTGTAATCAAGCAAGTCGGAGACCTAGCATGATCACAGATTCACCTCCGCTCCTTATGTTCCCATGAACCCGGGTATAGGGACCTTTTTCACTCACAGTGTGTGCAAATAGTGTTGGTGTTTGTGTGCATCAAATGAATAAATATTTACCTCGTGTATACATTTTAAAACGCACTAAAAGCAATAAAGAGTTTATATACACAAGAACATAATGAAAGGAAACCAACAAAGGGGTAAGTCACGGTAAAACTTTGCACAAGATTAAATGGCCTAACTCTCTAAAAAAATGTCCCCAGTGGATTCGCCAACTATCGCAACCTACCCTTCGGCGGGAGGGCGACGCGTGACTCGCGGGATGCGTGTTCCATGAAAGGAATACGCGCGGAGTCGCCACCAACGTTTATTTGAGTAAAACGTCGGAAAAACCGGAAAAGACGCGATCTACGAACTTTTAATTGAAAGGTTCGGGAGTTGTATTTACGCACGGGAAAGGTATTAGCACCCCACACGTCCGTCCCTAGGGACGGCAGCCTTTAATCGAATGTGCAAACATGACTTTGATTTTTTACGTTCCCTTTTTATATCTTTATATCCTTTATATCCTTTATACCCTTTTTATATTTTTCTCTTTTTGTGGTCGACAAGGGTGTTTCCCTTTGCTCCTACGTATTCCTCATTTGGGATGAGAAAATCAGACCTACGTAGTTCTTTCTTATCAAGTGATTCTTTTTTACTTAAGAGGTGATCATTTTAAGGCGTTGGACCTTGAGAATGATCCATTTTACTTAGTAAGAAATTGAAATGACAAACTTCAAAAACCTATTTTGATGGACGAGCTTGACTAGGCGACTTGATTTTAGCCTTAGTTTCACTTTAGTTGTTTAGTCAATTCGATTAAGAATGAGAAATCCCAAAGAGAAAACGTCTGATTGATTTTCCGCTTTATTTTACTAAAAGATGTTTTTTTGATTATTATATTATTTTTTACCTCTTTTTTGATATCCAACGTGGTTACGGCACGACCGAACGGTCGGAATTCATTTTAACCGAAGTTAACGGATAATACAATTCAAACGTTCGGTGGAAATTTATTTTATTTTTAAGTTAAGCGAGAAATGACTTAAGTAAAATGGCTTAAGCACGTCAAAAGGAGGTATAAAAAGTAAATGAAATGAGGATAAAAATACACGAAACACAATGTGGACCACCACGGGTACATAGAATGAATCGAAAAGCTTGGTTCGAGGTACTTACCCGTTGAAGATCGAAGAATGATGAAGAACGAACGAAGAACGTCGAAGAACGGTCAAAACCTTTGCGAAATTTCTCACGGAAAACGTTACGGAAACATTTCGGAAGCGCCTCGGCTTAGATTTTCTTCACGGAAACAATTTTTCCAAGCAAATTCGAAAGAGAGAGAAGTGCCTAAGGGGCTGAACCCTTTTCTTCTTCACTTCCTCCCCTATTTATAGCAAAATAGGGGAGATGCTTGCCGCCCAGCTCGCCCAGGCGAGCAGGGTTGCTTCCTCCAGAAGCAACAGCCTTCTGGAGGAATATTCTGGAGGGCCCAAGTGGGCCTGGGTGCTATTTGCACCCCCATTTTTACTAAGTACACCCCCTGCCTTTTTTTGTGATTCTTTTTTCGTAAAGTTACGGAAACTTACGAATTTCGTAATGATACTTGTTTTCTTTCCGTAATGTTACGGGACCTTGTGGATTACATAATCATCCCCTTTTTGACTTACGGCACGTTACGGAACCTCACTTATTTGTGCAACGATGCTTCCATTTGATTTCCGGTGCGTCACGGAACCTTACGGATTGTGCATCAATATTTTCTTTTGTTTTTCGGCATGTCCCAGAATTTCACAAATTGCCTAATGATGGGTGCCAAGCACCTCACAAGGACCAAAGAAAAGTCGCATGTCATCAAGCAAAGGTCCCCGGACGAAATTAGGGTATGACACATGCGAAGTGATTCCTTAGTGCAATTCTCCGTTCTCAACCCTTTTTCGGAGCCCCATGAGTTGCGTTTTCGTTCATGTGTCCTCCACCTTCGAGTTTGGAGCCATGCGTAGTGATTGCTTAGTGCAATTCTCCATTCTCAATCTTTTTCGGAGCCCCATGAATTGCGTTTTCGTTCATGTGTCCTCCACCTTCGAGTTTGGAGCCATGCGTAGTGATTGCTTAGTGCAATTCTACATTCTCAATCTTTTTCGGATCCCCATGAATTGCATTTTCGTTCATGTGTCCTCCACCCACGAGTTTGGAGCCATGCGCAGTGATTGCTTAGAGAAATTCTCCATTCTCAATCTTTTTCGAGCCCCATGAATTGCGTTTTCGTTCATGTGTCCTCCACCTTCGAGTTTGGAGCCATGCGTAGTGATTGCTTAGTGCAATTCTCCATTCTCAATCTTTTTCGGAGCCCCATGAATTGCGTTTTCGTTCATGTGTCCTCCACCTTCGAGTTTGGAGCCATGCGTAGTGATTGCTTAGTGCAATTCTCCATTCTCAATCTTTTTCGGAGCCCCATGAATTGCGTTTTCGTTCATGTGTCCTCCACCCACGAGTTTGGAGCCATGCGTAGTGATTGCTTAGTGCAATTCTCCATTCTCAATCTTTTTCGGAACCCCCAGAATTGAGTTTTCGTTCATGTGTCCTCCACCTTCGAGTTTGGAACCATGGGTAGAGATTGCTTATCGCAATTCTCCCTTCTCAATCTTTTTTGGAGCCCCCTGAATTGCGTTTTCGTTCCTGTGTCCCCCACCTTCGAGTTTGGAGAACTGCGTGCAGATTGCTTACTGAAATTCTCCATTCTCAATCTTTTTGAGAACCCCCAGAATTGATTTTTTTTTCACGTGTCCTCCCCACCCTAGTTTGGAGCATGCCAAGAGAATGCTTATTGCTATATATACCATCTCTAACTTTTTCTAGCACACCAGAAAAGGGGTTACTCTCATGAGCGTTCCCCCCTCCATTCTAGCAGACCCGATCAGTGGTTGTTCCATAAAATCATCTTTTTCTCTCACTTTATAA
>NC_038244.2:27850171-27883310 GCF_000004515.6 Glycine max
TCAGTTCGGAGCCATGCGTAGTGATTGCTTAGTGCAATTCTCCATTCTCAATCTTTTTCAGAGCCCCATGAATTGCGTTTTCGTTCATGTGTCCTCCACCTTCGAGTTTGGAGCCGTGCGTAGTGATTGCTTAGTGCAATTCTCCATTCTCAACCCTTTTTCGGAGCCCCATGAATTGCGTTTTCGTTCATGTGTCCTCCACCCATGAGTTTGGAGCCATGCGTAGTGATTGCTTAGTGCAATTCTCCATTCTCAATCTTTTTCGGAGCCCCATGAATTGCGTTTTCGTTCATGTGTCCTCCACCTTCGAGTTTGGAGCAATGCGTAGTGATTGCTTAGTGCAATTCTCCATTCTCAATCTTTTTCGGAGCCCCATGAATTGCGTTTTCGTTCATGTGTCCTCCACCCACGAGTTTGGAGCATGCGTAGTGATTGCTTAGTGCAATTCTCCATTCTCAATCTTTTTCGAGCCCCATGAATTGTGTTTTCGTTCATGTGTCTTCCACCTTCAAGTTTGGAGCCATGCGTAGTGATTGCTTAGTGCAATTCTCCATTCTCAATCTTTTTCGGAGCCCCATGAATTGCGTTTTTGTTCATGTGTCCTCCACCTTCGAGTTTGGAGCCATGCGTAGTGATTGCTTAGTGCAATTCTCCATTCTCAACCCTTTTTCGGAGCCCCATGAATTGCGTTTTCGTTCATGTGTCCTCCACCCATGAGTTTGGAGCCATGCGTAGTGATTGCTTAGTGCAATTCTCCATTCTCAATCTTTTTCGGAGCTCCATGAATTGCGTTTTCGTTCATGTGTCCTCCACCTTCGAGTTTGGAGCCATGCGTAGTGATTGCTTAGTGCAATTCTCCATTGTCAACCCTTTTTCGGAGCCCCATGAATTGCGTTTTCGTTCATGTGTCCTCCACCCATGAGTTTGGAGCCATGCGTAGTGATTGCTTAGTGCAATTCTCCATTCTTAACCCTTTTTCAGAGTCCCATGAATTGCGTTTTCGTTCATGTGTCCTCCACCTTCGAGTTTGGAGCCATGCGTAGTGATTGCTTAGTGCAATTCTCCATTCTCAATCTTTTTCGGAGCCCCATGAATTGCGTTTTCGTTCATGTGTCCTCCACCCACGAGTTTGGAGCCATGCGTAGTGATTGCTTAGTGGAATTCTCCATTCTCAACCCTTTTTCGGAGCCCCATGAATTGCGTTTTCGTTCATGTGTCCTCCACCCACGAGTTTGGAGCCATGCGTAGTGATTGCTTAGTGCAATTCTCCATTCTCAACCCTTTTTCGGAGCCCCATGAGTTGCATTTTCGTTCATGTGTACTCGACCTTCGAGTTTGGAGCCATGCGTAGTGATTGCTTAGTGCAATTCTCCATTCTCAATCTTTTTCGGAGCCCCATGAATTGCGTTTTCGTTCATGCGTCCTTCACCTTCGAGTTTGGAGCCATGCGTAGTGATTGCTTAGTGTAATTCTCCATTTTCAATCTTTTTCGGAGCCCCATGAATTGCGTTTTCGTTCATGTGTCCTCCACCCACGAGTTTGGAGCCATGCGTAGTGATTGCTTAGTGAAATTCTCCATTCTCAACCCTTTTTCGGAGCCCCATGAATTGCGTTTTCGTTCATGTGTCCTCCACCTTCGAGTTTGGAGCCATGCGTAGTGATTGCTTAGTGCAATTCTCCGTTCTCAATCTTTTTCGGAGCCCCATGAATTGCGTTTTCGTTCATGTGTCCTCCACCTTTGAGTTTGGAGCCATGCGTAGTGATTGCTTAGTGCAATTCTCCATTCTCAACCCTTTTTTCGGAGACCCATGAATTGCGTTTTCGTTCATGTGTGCTCCACCCACGCGTTTGGAGCCATGCGTAGTGATTGCTTACTGCAATTCTCCATTCTCACCCCTTTTTCGGAGCCCCATGAATTGCGTTTTCGTTCATGCGTCCTCCACCTTCGAGTTTGGAGCCATGCGTAGTGATTGCTTAGTGTAATTCTCCATTTTCAATCTTTTTCGGAGCCCCATGAATTGCGTTTTCGTTCATGCGTCCTCCACCCACGAGTTGGGAGTCATGCGTAGTGATTGCTTAGTGCAATTTTCCATTCTCGATCCTTTTTCGGAGCTCCATGAATTGCGTTTTCGTTCATGCATCCTCCGCCCAAAGAGTTTAGAGCCATGCTTCATGATTGACTAGTAAGGACCCTCTAGTGCGATCCTCTATTCTCCAGAGTTTTCCATCGTCAAGGGCGGATCCTCTTGACTGGGAAAATTGATCTTTGTTTATTTTCCCGATTGGTTCCTTTCCCAAATGTGTATATGTGTATATTATTTATTTATTGTTCTTGTTGTTGTTTGTATTTTGTTTTGTGTTGTGCAGAAAAAAAAGGAGTAGAGACGAGAATTATCATGGACTAATCACGGAAAGGGCAAGACGGACGAAATCAGTGTCTTATCTTTGCTTTCCTCTTATCTCCGATAAAAGGTAAGTAAAGAGGGGCAACTGGCATACCCTAATTTCGTTCGGGGATTATTATTTGATGACGCGCAACCTTTGGTTAGCCGCTTTGAGATTACTTGGCATCCTTTGTTGCACAATAAATGAAGTCCCGAGACGTGTCAGAAATCAAAAGGAAACAGGCCTACGCGATCCGTGAAATTCCGTAATGTGGCGGAAATCGAAAAGAGGTGTTTTTGCGTAATCCGTGAGTTTCCGTAACTTCTTCGAAAGCTAAAAAAGAGTAAATACATAATCCGTAAGGATTCGTAACCTTGCGGAAGGAAAATAAGTATCGTTACGAAATTCGTGAAGTTTCGTAACGTTACGGAAAAAGAATTACCAAAAAAGTAGAAGGGGGTGCATTTAGTAAAAAGGGGGGTACGAATAGCAATCTGGCCCACTTGGGCCTTCCAGATCCTTCCTCCAGAAGGCTGTTACTTCTGGAGGAAGCAACCTTGCTCGCCTGGGCGAGCTGAGCTCACCTGGGCGAGCTGGGTGGCAAGCTACTCCCCTATTTTGCTATAAATAGGGGGAGGAGTGAAGAAGAAAAGGGTTCAGCCTTCTTGGCACTTCTCATTCTCTCGAAATTGCTGATGAAAATTATTTCCGTGAAGAAAATCCAAGCCGAGGCGCTTCCGTAACGTTTCCGTGAGTAATTACGCGAAGATTCTCGACCGTTCTTCAACATTCATCGTTCGTTCTTCGTTTTCTTCAGTCTTCAACGGGTAAGTACCTCAAACCGAGCTTTTCAATTCATTCTATGTACCCGTGGTGGTCCACATTTTGTTTCATGTATTTTTATTCTCGTTTTCATTTACTTTCCGTACCCCCTTTTGACGTGCTTAAGCCATTTATTTAAGTCATTTCTCGCCTAATCCAAAAATAAAATAAATTTTCACCTATCGTTTGAATTGTATCATCCGTTAATTTAGGTTAAAATAAATTCCGACCGTTCGGTCATGCCGTAACCACGTTGGAAATCAAAAAGAGGTAAATAATATAATAATAAAAAAAAATACCTTTTAGTAAAATAAAACTAAAAATCAATCGGATGTTTTCTCTTTGGGATTTCTCATTCTTAATTGAATTGACTAAATAACTAAAGTGAAACTAAGGCTAAAATCAACTCGCCTAGTCAAGCTCGTCCACAAAAAATAGGATTTGAAAGTTTTATCTCAGCTTTTCTTACCAAGTTAAATGGATCATTTTTAAAGGCCCAACGCCTTTAAGTGATCACCTTTCAAGTAAAAAGAATCGCTTGATTCACGCTTAAGGAAGAACTACGTAGGTCTGATTTCCTCTTCGATGGAGGGTACGTCGGAGCAAGAGCCCCGCTTTTGTCGATCTCAAAAAATAAAAAGAAATAAAAGTTAAGGTAATACAATTTCCACAATTCTAAAAATAGGCTGTTGTCCTTTGAGACAAACGTGAGAGGTGTTAATACCTTCCTCAAGCGTAAATACAACTCCCGAACTTAGAATTTTCATTTTGACCGGTTTCCTTCGGTTTTCCCGATGTTTTCCACAAATAAACGTTGGTGGCGACTCCGCGCACCTTTCCTCCTTTGGAAAGTACACCCGTGAGCCTCGCCCTCGCTCGCCCGCGAAAGGGCACGTTGCGACACATTCTGAAGCTGAACCACTAGAACATACGAAGAAAAGACATACAGGCCATCAAAGTGTGTCATTGGAGAATAAGACAGGAGATTCAATTGTGCTGAAGATAGGAGATTCGGCTAAAGTTGTGATAAAACAAGACATGAAGGGAAGAAAGCATAAATATGGGTTTAACAACAATAAACATGAGAAGACAGAGAAGAAAAGGGTGGTGGATGATGAAACTGGCGACAAACATGAGCTGTATGAAGTCCTAAGGATACCATCTAAAACAAAAAACCGATGCCTCAATCAAAGAAAAATGTAGTTGTCACTTACTTGCTTTGGTGACCTCTGTCTCTGCAGAAAATTACATTAGATGATGTTAATCAATTCTCCTTCATCATGATCATTTCGATTAGCATGAACGTCGTCAGCTTCTTCTTCTCCGACAACGTTAGGAGTGATTTGAGCGGTCAAAGGACTAACATAGGTGTCCATGTATGAATCATCATCTTCTAAATTAACACCAATTGTTTTGCCCTGTAGAACCACGCACCACCTTTCATCACAAGGGTCTTGCACGTAAAATACTTGTCTAGCTTGTTCTGCCATGATGAAAGGGTCATTGTGGTAACCAAGTTTCTTTAGGTCTACCAACGTAAATCCTATATCATCAGTGCGCACACCGGTGTTGCTGTCAACCCATTTACATTTGAAAACACATACCGTAAATTTCACATAGTTAAGCTCCCAAATTTCATCAATGAACCCAAAGTAAGGGATGGAAGCTACACAGGGATTGGCATCATTCACACTTGCAAAGTGTTGAGATTCAGACCTTAGGGTGACCCCGCTGTTCTGCATTGTACTTTTGTCATCTTGTTCTTTTGTGTAAAATGAATACCTGTTTATGTCGTATCCTTGCCAGGTTATAACATTTCTTTTAGGCTCATTTGCTAGCTTTCTTAATGTTTTTGAAGCATTCTCATCTGCAAAGATTGTATCTTTAAACCAATCACAGAAAGTCTTGTTATGCTTTTTCAACACCCAATTCTTTGACATTTTCGGATTATTCTGTTTGACTAAAGCTTCATGCTTAACTATGTATGGCAAAACTTCATTACTGTTTTTCAAGACATACAAGTGAGCTTGTAACAAATCTTCTACACTTGGAGTGATCACATGAAGTCCTCTTGAACCCTTACCACCTACTCTGTCATCATGCCGAGACTCAGGAAGCCCAACAGGTTTAGCCTTCTCTAAGTATTTTGAACCAAATTCAATGGCTTCTTCTGCAATGTACCTCTCAACAATAGATGCTTCTGGATGATATAGATTTTTTGTATACCCTTTTAAGATCTTCATGTATCGATCAACCGGGTACATCCTGTTGGACAAGTGGCCTCAGATATCTTAAGAAGGGGGGGTTGAATTAAGATATTACAACTTATTTCCCCAATTAAAAATTCTATCTCACTTTCTATTCAAGTTATAAATTCCCTTAATAATGACTTTCTTAAATATTGATTCAAATAGAACAATTTGAATATGAATATAAAACAATAATAAATAAAGGAGTTTAAGGGAAGAGAAAATGCAAACTCAGATTTATACTGGTTCGGCCACACCCTTGTGCCTACGTCCAGTCCCCAAGCAACCCGCTTAAGAGTTCCACTATCTTGTAAATTCCTTTTACAAGTTCTAAACACACAAGGACAACCCTTCCTTTGTGTTTAGAATTCTTTCACAACAAGAGACCCTCAGTCTCTTAATCCCTTTTCAGAATGAAGAAGAAGAAAAGAAGAAATCTCTCTTGAAAGAGATAGATTGAACAATTTGAACACTCAAATAATTCCTTATTGAATCACAAGTAATTTGGCCAAGGAATTTGTAAGAGGATAAAATGATTTTGCTTTATAAGAGGATAAGACCTTTTTGTTCTGAAAAACTCTTAGCAAATTCGTGTCTCAAGTCACATATATATAGGCCTTTGATAGCCATTCAAGAACCACATAAAAAGATGTGACAGTTGAGAATATTTTCTGAAAATCTGCTCTGGTAATCGATTACAGTATATGTGTAATCGATTACAAGCTTTAAAATTTGAATTACCATATATGGTAATCGATTACACAGGCCAAATTTTGAATTCAAATTTTAATAGCTGTTTGTAAATCAGTTTTGGCTACTGGTAATCGATTACATCCTCTGGTAATCGATTACCAGAGAGTAAATTTCTTGTAAAAGACTTTTTAACTTAAAATTCTTGGCCAAACCTTTTGCTACTTCAATTGGAATTCCCTTCCTATTTAATATACCCTTTCTAAGACTCTATAGACTGTCTTGATCATCCATCTTGAATATCTTTAATTGCTTTGTCTTGAATAAAGCTTTGAGACGCATGTGATCTTTTGGCATCATCAAAACATCGGCTTGATCCTTTGTCTACACATCCACCGTAGATAAACAGGACCACAGCATTTGATTTCTCTGACCAGATGCACAATCAAGTGAATCATGATGTCAAAGAAAGCAGGGGGAAAATACATCTCCAACTGACACAGTATAATTGCGGCCTCATTTTCCAACTCATCAAACATGACTGGATCAATGACTTTGCTACATATAGCATGGAAGAAAAAGCACAGGCGAGTTATCGCTAACCTGACTTTGTTTGGCAAGATGTCTCATATAGCCATGGCTAACAATTGTTGCATGAGCACGTGACAATCGTGAGACTTTAACCCTACCAGCTTAAGCTCCTTCAACTGTACAAGGCTCTTAATATTTGAAGAGTATCCTTGTGGAACCTTCACCCGACGAAGACACTGACAAAAACTTATCTTCTCCTTCTGGGACAAAGTATGGCAGGCTAGGGACAGGTAAATTTTCTTCCCATCAGACCTTGGATGCAACTGTGATCGTATACCCATATCAACTAGATCTTAACGGGTATTCAAGCCATCCTTCGTCTTGCCTTGAATGTTAAGGAGCGTCCCAATCACACTGTCACAAACATTTTTCTCCACATGCATAACATCAATACAATGTCTAAAGTCAAGATCACACCAGTACGGAAGATCAAAGAAAATGGACCTCTTCTTCCATATGCAACTCTGACTTTTATCCTTCTTTTGGGTCTTCCCAAATACAGTATTCAGGTGTCGAACCCGCTGATATACCTGCTCACCAGTCAACGGTATCGGCGCAATATCATGCTCTTGACTTCCATTAAAAGCTTTTTTCAGTCGTCTGCAAGGATGATTGGGTGTTAGAAAGCGGCGATGCCTACTGTAGACTGTTTTTCTGCCATGTTTAAGTTGTATGTAACTTGTGTTTTCTTCACAGATGGGGCATGCATGGTGACCCTTAACACTGTAACCGCTTAGATTCCCATATGCTGGAAATTCATTAATGGTACAAAAATGCATTGCACGCATTTCAAAGGTCTCCTTGCGAAACGCATCAAACACTAGAACCCCCTCGTCCAACAACTTTCTCAGATCTTCAACCAACCGACTTAGATAAACATCAATGTCATTTCCTTGCTGTCTTGGGCACGATATCATCATAGACAACATCATGTATTTTCGCTTCATGCACAACCAAGGAGGCAAATTGTAAATTACTAGCAGAACTGGCCATGAACTGTGTTGAGTGCTTAAAGTGCCATATGGATTCATTCCATCACTGGCTAGTCCAAGTCTAAGATTTCTTGGCTCTTTCCCAAAATCTGGATACAAACCATCAATCTTCTTCCACTATGAGCAATCAGCCGGATGACGGACCATTCCATCAGAAACCCTTCCATTTGCATGTGTCATACCCTAATTTCGTCCGGGGACCTTTGCTTGGTGGCATGCAACTTGTATTTGTTCATTTTGAGGTGCTTGGCACCCATCATTAGGCAGTTTGTGAAGTTCCGTGACGTGCCGGAAATCAAAAGAAAGTATTGATGCACAATCCGTAAGGTTCCGTGACACACTAGAAATCAAAAAGGAAGCATCGTTGCACAATTCGTGAGGTTCCGTAACATTCTGTAAGTCAAAAAAGGGATGATTATGTAATCCGCAAGGTTCCGTAAGATTACGGAAAGAAAACAAGTATCGTTACGAAATTCGTAAGTTTTTGTAACTTTACGAAAAAAGAATCACCAAAAAAAGCCAAAGGGGGGTGTATTTAATAAAATGGGGGGTGCAAATAGTAATTTTCGAATCTGGGCCCTTCTGGAGGTTTTTGGGTAATTTCTTGCTTAAGGTTGAAGCAACCTAGCTCGCCCAGGCGAGCTAGGTGGCCACCACACCCCCCGTTTTGTTGAAAAATGGGATTCCAGGGCTTCCGGGACACCCGTAATGCTTCCGTAAAATTCCCATAACCCTAAATAAGCATAATTAACTTAATACGGGTGAGACGGAAGAGAAAAAAAGAAGAAAATCAAGTCCTATATGCTTCCGTAAGGCTTCCGTAACTTTTCTGTAAATTATGAAAGAAGGGGGTGAACTTATCAAAATTGGGGGGGTGCAAATAGCAATTTCGAAATTTTGAATTGGGCATTACAGAATGTTTTTTGAAGCTGGAGGAAGCAACCCAGCTCGCCTGGGCGAGCTAGGCGGCAACCTCCTCTCCCTTTTTCCGATAAATAGGCTGAAGGGGGTTGTTCTAAGGATCCCTGAGCTCCCTGGCTATGTATTTCAGCTGTTTTGGGTGAAAAAAATTGTTTCCGTGAAGAAAATCCAACGGTTCTCCTTGTGCCTTCACCTCTGCTAGTTCTACCGGAGACATTCTATAAGGCGCGATCGACACTGGATTCGCCCCAGGCACCAAGTCAATAATGAATTCCACTTCTCTCTCAGGTGGTAATTCACAAATGTCGTCAGGAAAAACTTCTGGAAATTCTGACACCACCGGTATACTACTAACTTCAGCGTCCTCTTCCACATACATAGAGAACAACACCATGTAAGTTCGAACATCCCCCGTTCCTTCGTCGGCCGCATCCCCTTTCAAAAATTCACTTGGAACTACATCTCCACCAAACACTAGCATCTTCTCCTTACAGTCTAGAAAAATATGGTTAGTAGATAACCAATCCATCCCCAAGATCACATCTAGATGAGCTAAAGGTAGGCAAATCAAATCCGCCATAAAAGATTGACCCTCAACAATTATAGGACACTTCAAACACACTCGAGAGGTGGTTACAGGCTCGCTCGTCGGAGTAGACACCACCATATCATATGGTAACTCCGTCGCACATAACCCCAACCTCTCTACACATGCATGAGATATGAAAGAATGCGTGGCACCTGAATCATAAAGTACATCTAGTAGTTTATCAACAATCAAACACTTACCCCGTATCAAATCGTCGGAGGCAGCCGCTTCTGAACTACTCATAGCAAACACCCGAGAGGGTACTTTTGGTCTTCCACCACTAGTGTTGTTGTTGCTAACATTACCGCTCCTTGTGGAATTAGTGGGTCCACGATTGACAGTGTTGGAATTGGCAGTCACCGTCGGTCTCCCGGTCACCCTACATTCTCGAGCATAATGGCCCACCTTGCCACAAACATAACAACGGTTCTCCTGTGTCTGCTGGAGCTGTGGGCAATTCCTCTTAAGATGCGGTCCCCCACACTGAAAGCACTGTACTCCAGTCCCCCTTGACTGGCTCATATTGGAGGTAGCCATAGGTTGCTTCCCCTTGTTGCTAGCATACGGCTTCATCCTCTTGTTACTATTCCCCCTAAAAGGATGGTTTCTCTGAGGTCCTCCCACGCCTCTAGCTTGCCTCTCCTTCATCTTGTCCTCAAAAATCCTGCATTTTGTCACCAGCTGATTAAAATCCATGATCTGCATGTAACTAACCGCTTGTTGGATCTCCAACCGAAGCCCATTCTCGAACTGAGCACACAAATCTTCCTCATTCCGAGCATCTTGGTATTGAGGCCAATACTGCAGAAGCTCATTAAACTTAGCCGTGTACTCCCCAACAGACATGTTTCCCTGCTTCAAGTCCATAAATTCCCTCGCCTTCCGCTTCCTGAGATCTCGCGGAAAGTAATTCTCCAGGAATTTTTCCTTGAAGGCATTCCAAGGAATCACGCCTCCAGGTGCAACAAATGAAGGCTTCACGAACTTCCACCAATTCTCGGCCTCTCCTTGGAGCATAAATGTCGCATACAGGACCTTATGCTCCTCAAGGCAACCCATCGCCTCAAAAATCTTTTCCGTTTCAGCTAACCACAACCTAGCACCTTCCGGATCATAGTCTCCACTGAACTTTGGCGGGTGGTTCTTACGGAAAGCCATGAGTCCCCGATACTCCGCCGGCTCCACATCACGTTCCTGCACTAGAGTTTCCAGCACAGCTGTGATGCGGTCGAGGACATCACGGTTCTGATCCCTACCATGTCCTGCCCTACCTATCCTGTAGGGAAACTATTAGTACCCAAGAAATCCTAAAGAGAGAGTGTACCACACAGGCTATGACAGTTATAATAACTTCCTTCTCTTTATACATACTTATACACACAACAATCCTATGAATCAGTCACACATCCATGCTCAAGACAAGAAGGCAAAAATACACACAATGTGTGACTTAACGTCACTCCCCGAAACCTACTCCCAAGTTTCAGAGATACATAGCATTCACACAGCAAGACCATAAACAGGTTCACTAGAATCCAACTTTTGCTCTGATACCACCAATTGTGGCGTCCCCAAAATAATGACTGGTTTAATGGTAATGATTTAAATAACGAAAACCATGGTAAATTTTTTTTTTCTTCTTTTTCTTTTTCATTTCTTTCTCTTTTCACCATAACTAGGTTTAGAAGGAAAATCCTCACTATAGAGTCCTGAATGGCCAGTTCACAACTCTATTCGGAGTCATTTCTTTCTTACCGTTCATAATCTCTAAAACTAATTTGTTGTTTCAAAAGGAAGAATGTACCAGCCATTACTTTAGGTCGTCACGTGAAAATAAAAGAATGAAATACGGTCGGTAAACTCTTTTACAAATAAAGTTGCAAATGCTTTCTTCTCAAATAACAAGATTGATCATAAATACATTCATCATTTAAAGCTGTCCAAAATATGGGAGTTTTACAAAATGCATAGTGTCATCCAGAGCAAAGGCGTCCACAGTGGTGGCTTCAGCCACATGTATACAATCATCAAATTCCTATACAACAGGACTACCCATACAAAAACAAAGGAGTAAACCTAACAGTCAGTCCTAGATACACCCACCCTCAAAAAGTATATAAAACTAGTCCGAAGAGCTATCCACTAGGATGAAGAGCCTCCGCTGATCGCCATCTCCCCCGGTCCACTATCCTCCGTAGAATCTGCCTCAGATGCCGACATGACTTCCTCGGGAGAATCCACCTCAAGAAGTGGATCCTCATCACCCTCTAGAAAGTCAAGAGCATCCACAGCAGGCTCAGGAGGTAGCTCCTCAAGATCCTCCTCAGGGTCTTCCTCGGATGACGTTACCTCGATCACTTGGACGGGCTCCACTAGACGATATGGTGTAGGCGTGGGTAGTATCCACTCCACAGTGCGCTGAAGCGTCCGTGCAGGTTCATCTGGATGCACCAAAGAAGTAGTCGTGAATCGAATCGTGCCCCGAAATCGGCACCTCGCGTTGCCTTCGAGGGTCTCCCAAGCTCCCTCTAGGCACTCCATCTCTACTCGATCATCGATTAGCTGCGCCGCCATCACGATCTACAAGAAAGAAAAGAAAGGGGTAGACTCTTTCACAAGAATCTAACTATGCCGCAACACAATGCGTCTCATAACCACTACATGCAAGTAAAAGGGGTATCTTAAGGCTTTTCATCTCTGGTAATCGATTACACAGCCTTGGTAATCGATTACCAGAGGCTAAACACGAATTACATAGCCTCAGGACATGAAACCTGCAAAAATGCACTGTGTAATCGATTACACATGCCTGGTAATCGATTACCAGTGACCCATTCCTCTGTGTAATCGATTACACAGGCTGGTAATCGATTACCAGAGGCCTCCACCATCTCCCAGTTCCCTTTTTAAGCATGGTAATCGATTACACCCCTTGGTAATCGATTACCAGAAGCTCATCTGGTTTCCTGACCTCGTTTTCAAGCCTGGTAATCGATTACACCCCTTGGTAATCGATTACCAGAGGCCATCTTAGCCTCCTGCCTTCATTTTTAAGCCTTGTAATCAATTACCCACCCTTGGTAATCGATTACCAGAGGCAATAACCCATATATCACACAAAGTTCACAGCTGGCCAGCCACCATAAGCCTCCTTGCTTTGTGGTCTTTGTTCCTTTTATCTGTTGACTGCCAGGAGCTCGCCTGTTTAGGTACATCACAGGTTCTCACTGACCAACTATGCCCGGGTTGGGTCGGGATTGGTCAAGCTTGGTTTTGGGCAATAGCACCCCACCTGACGTCCCCAAGGTCTCCTGAGCCCCGCGACATATCTCCAGGTACCACTCTGTGGTCAACGAATAAAAGCAGGAAGTTTCACCCTTCTACACTTCCTCATCTCTAGCTTGTAGGATTATGGGGTACCCATCACATGTGGTACTAGGTGGCGGTCGGGCGATGGTGCACAACAAGTTTTCCACATCCACAAAGCGCGCATAAACCCACCATCCCCTGTTGCCCACCTCCATCTGAGCTCACGTACTCCCACGTATCCCATATCCTCGTTTCTCTCAACACCGGGTCCCCATCAATCCTCCCAAGCTTCCACAACATCCAAGTACTTCAACATTCACACAGCCCAAACTATCACAGCCAAGAAAACAGGGCAAAGGCAGAAAACTCTGCCCAAAACACAAACCAAAATCACAGCTTTTCTCACTTAAAGGCCCCAGTAACAATTCCTTCGTTCCAATTCGTTAACCGTTGGATCGACTCCAAAATTTTACTGGAAGTCTCTAGTACTTAAGCCTACATTGTGACCGTTGGGATCTACTAGCAAACATCCAGAACTCATTCTGTACTACTCTTTCCACAGCCCACCACACACAAGCATTTTTCTGCACAAAGCCAAAATTCTGCTGCACCTATTTGACAGCAAAATTCTGCATAAGTGCAGATTTCGAAAATCACACTTCCTCTCATCCAATCTTGCCCAAATCAAATCCTACAAGTCCCAAATCATGTATCAATCATATCTAAACCAAAGTCAAGCTTTAAAGCACAGCAACACAGAATCTAGGTGTCCAAAACCCCTCAATTCAATGGGTTTTCTAGGTTTGAGAAGTGAAATTGAGAATGAGGTAAATTTGGAGCAAACTCTCACCTCACACAAGTCCATAACATCAATTTAAACTTGTTCAAACTGGACTTACGCCTAAAATTTCACCGAATCAAAATTTGACTCCTCAACACCCAAATTTACCCTAGAAATGGCTCCTTGTTCTCTTTGGTCATTGGTTTTTCTCTCTAGCGCAGTCCAAGCTTTCTCATAAGTCCTAAATGACATTTCAAGCTAAGATTAACTCACTCTAACCTCTAAATACTACCAATTCCAGATTTGGCCTTCCAGCCCTAAAAAATTCACTCTTTTTCCACTCCTAACACCACATTCTCACTTTCTAACCCTAGGGTAGTTCTACCCTTCATCTCTAACAGTTTTCCATAAGCAATTTCAGCACATGAACATCACAAGCATCATCATAAAAACCCTAAAACAGAATGGGTATGTTTAACTCATCCAAACATGGCAATTTCAACATGCTTTCCACAAATTCCTTCACAAATAACTATCATGAAGCATAAACTTAGCAACACTACCCATCATATTTCCCAAAACCCCATACCCACGAAAATCAAGAGAGAAAGAAGTCCACCCCAACCTGAAATTTCGAAGTCCCACTCGTAGACACGCACTTCACGACTCCGAAAATGCCCTCCTTTCGCGATTTGGAGCAGAAATGGGCACCAAAGGTTGAAGCTTTGTTGGGCAACAATGGTGGAGGAAGAAAAGAGAAAGCTATGTGAGAGAGGGAGAGAAAAGGCTTTAGAATATGTGGGGCTGAGTGAAGAGAGAGAGAGTTGCTTTTTGTTTTAAAAAAAAAGGTTTTCTCTTTTTCTATTATTTTATTTAAGCTATGCCACATGTCTCCATTTGAGTGGAGCAAAAAGGGCCCACTTTCTCTTTTTATTGTGACCCATACTCAGCCACAAAAAGTGAGAAAAATCTGACCTTTGAAACGCTAAAATCATGCCTCGGTTTGCGTGCCGTTTCTCTGGTTCCAGTTTCTCACGTTTCTCTGCGTCCGTCGGGGCCAGTTTTCGAAAGTAAGTAATATGTATATCAAAACGCTCAGAATAAAACCCCGAGCGTGGTTCAGAGGTTGGTTTCGTTAAATTTTAAGTCGCACACAAAACGATGATTTTTAACTAATTAATTAAGAATTAACCCATAACCTCCCAGTTATGGATTTCTCTTCCTTAATTAGCCTAACCCGCATATCTTGCCCCCACTATTCCTACTTCTATCAAGAACATATATGCATATACACTGAATAATACTTATATATATATATAATCATTCAAAATACATCGTTTCCCAAAAATTCCGGGTAGAAATTTCTAGGATGTTACAATACCCGGGTTCATGGGAACATAAGGAGTGGAGGTGAATCTGTAATCATGCTAGGTCTCCGACTTGCTTGATTACAGTGAGCCCTCATCTAGAGCTTTTCTCTTTGAAAACTTATTGTTGCTAGTAGTCCCTACTGCTGCAATATGTTCTTCAAAGGGGATGATACCTCTAGAGACCATCAAGAGAGATATGACCACCTTGGGAGTTATCACTAAAAGCCTTTTTAGCTCTCTCCCATATAGGTCCCTTAAATAGGGGCACGGAGCAAACACGCTGCGTGCCATTTTTCCACTGCCATGCATAAGTTTCATGTACCCTTTTTTATATTTTGTGAGTATTGTCGTACTATGTACTTTCCCGTATTGCGCCTTTGGCATATGCATCACACACGGGTTCCGTCTTAATCCCCTCTATAGACAAATCAACGAAGGGTCTGTGTCACCTTCTTAAATACATACGTTGGGCACTTTGTTACCCCAAGACGTTGTATCTAAGAAGGAGACAATTTCCCGGGCTCCCGTATTCATAAATTGCATATGTGTCATATGCATGTCTTCATGCATTCATCCATTCCACCCATGATAGATGTTGGAGTTTTGATTCGCATCGATTTGTTCACTTTAGTAAAACATGGGATCAAGTCAAATGCCTTCGCTTAAAAAGAGGTTCTATCAAGTCAAGGTCAAGAGCCTAGGGATCACCAGTCTAAAAGAGTTAGGGCAGTTGATGGGTCAGCTCTAGCGACAAGCTTTTCGCAAAGCTTATGGTAAAATCTGGGACCTAGCCATGATAGAAGTCTCTACAGAGGCCATTGCCTCCCTCGCCCCAGTATTATGACCAGCCGTTGAGGTGCTTCACCTTTGGGGACTTCCCAACTATCACCCATGGTGGAAGAATTTGAAGAGATCCTAGGATGCCCTCTAGGGGGGAGGAAACCATACCTCTTCACAGGGTTCTATCCCTCATTAGCTAGAATTTCCAAGATAGTCCAAATCTCGGCGCAGGAATTAGACCACAGGAAGCAAGTTGAAAATGGGGTGGTCGGAATACCAAGAAAATATTTGGAGGTAAAAGCAAGAATCTTGGCAGATAAAGGCGAGTGGATCCCGTTCATAGATATTCTCACACTGTTGATTTTCGGGGGGGTTCTCTTTCCGAACGTGGATGGGTTGGTGGACCTGGCAGCGATCGACGCTTTTCTAGCCTATCATAACCACAAGGAAAGCCTGGTTGTCGCTATGCTAGCCGATCTATACGACACCTTTGACCGAAAATGTGAAAAGAACAATACAAGGATTGTTTGTTGTACTCCAGCTCTTTATGTATGGTTAGTCTCGCACCTTTTTCGCCAAGAAGTGAGGCATGCTTGCCCATTAGAAAGCCACCGTTCATGCACAGAGAAAGGAAGGGTGAATTGGGATCAACTCTTAGCAAGAAAAGAAGGAGCATCTGTCAACTGCTTCCCTCGATGAAAGGAAGGAAGAACCGAAGTTCTTATTTCATGCGGAGGATTTCCAAATGTTCCCTTGATGGGGACAAGGGGTTGCATCAGCTACAATCCCGTTCTTGCTATAAGACAACTTGGCTATCCTATGAGAGGAGCACCACTAGAGGAAGAGATCGTGCCTGTCATTTCATGAGGTTTCAATAAGACCAATGTGGAGACACTTCAGAAGGTCCGCAAGGCATGGGAGGTGTTGCAAAAAAAAAAAAGGGACAAGGAATTCAGAGGCAGTAACAATGGGCCCATCGGTGGCTACCGTGAGTGGTTGAAAGCCCACGTGCAAGGTTTGGATTGGCTCCCAAGTCTGAGAGCCACTAAAAGGGATGAAGATGAGGCACCGGAGGAAGACGAAGGGGTGCAGGCCTTTAGGACAGAACTCAAGCAAGCTCAAACAGTCAAAGAAAGGTTCAAATCTGCAGCTCTTAAGATCCGAAAGGAGAATGCCGAACTGAGAGATGTAAATATAGCTACCACCAAGGCTTTGGAACAAGAGACCAAAAGGGCCTGTAGGGAAGAACATAGCCGGAACAAGTTCCGAGGGGCTCTGTGGGGCAGTAACAGCGAACTTAAACTCCGAAGAGAAGAAAGGGACCAATCACGGGTAGACAGGATGAGTTGAAGGCTTGCTCGAGGTCCAAGAGAAGTTTGTCTTAGCGTTTGTGCAAGACAAAGACCAACATGTTAGCCATCATCAACAAGTACCAAGAGGAACTAAGTCTAGCCATGACCCACGAGCATAGGGTGGCGGACGAGTATGCCCAAGTGTACGCGGAAAAGGAAACTAGAGGAAGGGTGATCGACTCGTTACACCAAGAGGCAACCATGTGGATGGACCGATTTGCTCTTACCTTGAGCGGGAGTCAAGAACTTCCCCGATTGCTAGCCAAGGCCAAAGCAATGGCGGACACCTACTCCGCTCCCGAGGAGATCCACAGGCTTCTTAGCTATTGTCAGCATAGGATAGACTTAATGGCCCATATGATTAGAAACCGCCAAGAAGTTTTTATTGTCGCTCAAATCTTGACTAGTTATAAAATTTCTGAATAAAATGAGTTTATCCCGCGTTTTACTCCAAAGATCAGTGCGAATCAAATCACTCCCGCATTTTATCTCTAGCATGCATAAGCATCTCTTCATGGCATCATAATGAACATATCGTTCCTGCATTTGTCCGTTATCATATTCCAGCATCACATTTTGCATGAGTCATTGCATCATCATATGCGTTCAACATACTTTTTGTTCTACAAACTGCATACCTTTTGTTTTCATGTTTGCTCATGCGTGAGCCTTGCATTTTCATCTACAAAACAAAAACAAAAAAAAAGGAAGCATGAAAATTCATGATGCATTCTTGGTTGCATATATTCGGTACCATGAGCCAACCATGTTGGGATCATAAACCTGTTTCACTTAAAAACAAAATGAGTGAACATGGTACCTAATGCATAGTTAACTAAGAAAAGATGTTTCTTCAGGCATCTCAATTTGATAATTACATTCTCCATGCATAGTATGTGTATTCCCAAGTCTTTCATCCCTATGAAATGTTGCTGAAGTATTGGCGATCAAAATTGCCATTCCCTAGATTATAGGGTTGAACCAAGCTCATGCTTTTTCGGAAAAAAAGTTCATCAAGTCAAGTTGAAGTATGGAAGTAACCATCTTGCAAAAATTGGGGCAAAAGATGAATTGAGTTACATCACTGCTTCGTTTACTTCCAAACACGTTTAGGATTGTTGATGTCCTTGTTACTTCTAGTTTCACCTTGACCAAGATGTCATGAACCATGTTGAAAAATCTATATTGATTCAACCCCATGTCCTGCATAAAAATTTCCAATACTTCAACTTGCATCATTCACATACATCCATGTTTTTCATTGGTTGCATTGTTCATTACATTCTTTCCTTGAAAAAAGAAAAACGAACTTAATCATTGTTATATAAAAAAAACACGCTTTACGGTGCCCTTACCAAACCCGTGCTAGAGCTAGAGTAATGGGTGAAGTAGAGAAGGTGCAAGAGCAGATGAAGGTCGACATGGAGGCCATGAAAGAGCAAATGACCACAATGATGGAGGCCATAATAAGCACGAAAAAGATAAGGGAAGTCGATATGGTTGTAGTTGCCGCTACCAACGCTGTTGCTAAGGTGAACCCGATGCCCCCATCTGGCCTCAACCAAATGAATCATCCAACCTCAAATATGGTAGGCAAAGATTTGGGAATTACGGACGACCCCATGATGTGAAAATTCAAAACAAGCACGCCTTCCCGCCATATGGCCTGCCTCCCAACTATACACCACCTAATGTGGCGTACACTCCCAGTGAGAATGTCAATAACTCCACTCCTATACCCATTTAGAGCCAACAACCCCAAATTGATCATGCACATGTCTCTTAAACTGCGGGGGAGACACATGAAATTCCCCACCACAATCTAGCAGACTTCGAGCCTTGCCTCAGATATGCCACTGGAGGACAAGCAGTTGGTGGTATACCCCTGCAAAACACATTAGATGGCCCTCAGTATCACCCACAACCACACCCTTTGCATTCCACAGTGATTAAAAACCCTCATGCTATGGTGGAAATGGGAAAGGTGGATCATCTAAAGGAAAGGCTCAGGGCCATTGAAGGAGGTGAAGATTATGTCTTTGCTAACCTAGAAGAGTTGTTCCCAATATCCAATATCATCACCCCTCTCAAGTTCAAGGTGCTAGACTTTGACAAGTACAAGGGGATTACTTGCCCCAAGAACCATCTAAAGATGTATTATCGGAAGATGGGGGCATGCGCAAAAGATGAGGAACTGCTGATACATTCCTTCCAAGAAAATCTTACTGGGGTAGCTGTTACCTGGTACACTAACCTGGAACCTTCTCGAGTCCACTCTTGGAAGGACCTAATGGTTGCCTTCATTAGGCAGTATCAGTACAATTTTGATATGGTTCCGGATAGGATGCAACAACAGAACATGTGCAAAAAGGGGCACAGATCTTTCAAAGAATACGCCCAAAGGTGGAGAGACCTGGCAGCTCAAGTGGCACCTCAATGACGGAGAAAAAATGATAATGATAGTAGACACATTACCGGTATTCAACTATGAAAAGATGGTGGGTTACACACCTTCAAGTTTTACAGATTTGGTCTTCGCCAGCAAAAAGATCGAAGTGGGTCTGAAAAGAGGCAAATTTAATCATCCTGCTTGGACGAATGAGAAAATTGGGGCAAATGAAGAGGGTGAGGATGAGGGAGAAACCCATGCAATGACTGCCATTCCTGTACGGCCAAGTTTCCCACCAACCCAACAATGTCATTACCCAACCCTTCTCCTTACCTACCGCCCATTTATCCACCAAGGTCATCCCTAAATCGACAACAAAACCCACCTACCACACAACCAATGCTAAACACCACCTTTGGCACCAACCAAAACACCAACCAAGAAATGAATTTTGCAGCGAAAAGCCTGTAGGATTCACCCCAAATTCCGGTGTCATATGCTAACTTGCTCCTATATCTACTTGATAATGCAATGGTAGCCATAACCCCTGTTAGGTTCCCTCAAACCCCCCATTTTTCTGAGGATATGACTCGAACGCAACATGTGCATATCGTGGAGGGGCCCTGGGGCATTCCATTGAGCACTGTATGACCCTCAAGTGTAAGGTGCAAGGTCTAATTGATGCGGGCTGGCTGAAATTTGAGGAGAATCGCGTGTAAATCCTGACATTGACAAGAGATGCCACACATGGGGCAATTTTGAAAGCTGTTGTTAGATGTCTCTAATGACTCATCAGGATTTTCAGGTGCGAGCCATTGGTTTGTTTGCTCGAGCGACATGCGCTCCTGAGTGCTGACTTCCAAGACCGTTCAATCAGAGATTACTCGTCTTGCACGTTGGTGGGGTTGCCGTAAAACAACGAGTAAAGTTCAAAACAAATAAGTTCCAAAATAAAAAAAGGGGGTTCAAAAAGAAGAAAAAAAGAGCATTTGATTGACTGTGTTTTCAAGACGTTCATGTGACCTCATTCCGGAAAGTTTGTCTTTTTAGAGAGAAGTGAGTTATCAAGAATAGGATATTGGACAAATGGCCTCAGTTACCTTAAGAAAAAAAGGGGTTGAATTAAGATGCAAAGACTATTCCCCAATTGAACTATCGCTCTTTCTTTTTGGATTAACAATGCACCCTTAACATGAATTACTCAAAAGGCATTTCAAAATAAACTTCTTTAAAGAAAAAGATAAATAGCAATAAATAAAAGAAGTTTAAAGGAAGAGAGGAATGCAAACTTGATTTATACTGATTCGGCCACTTCCCGCGCCTACGCCCAGTCCTCAAGCAACCCACTTGAGATTTTCCACTCTCTTAGTAAAACTTCTTTTACAAAGTCTGAACCACACAGGGACAACCCTTCCCTTGTGTTCAGGAATCCTCTACAACAAGAGACCCACGATCTCTTAATCCCTTTTCAGAAATAAGAAGAAGAAATCTCTCTTAAAAGAGATAGATTGTACAATGAAGATCAATCAAAATTCCTTATTGAATATGCAAGTGGTTGACCAAGGAATCTTTTTGAGAGGATAAAACTTTTGGGCAATGAAAACTCTCTTTAAATTCGTGTTTCCAAGTCACCTTTGATGGTCATTCATAAACCATTTGAATAGATGTGACTCTTGGAAATTATTTTCTGAAAATCTCCTTTGGTAATCGATTACAAGACTTGTGTAATCGATCACAGGCTTTAAAATTTGAATAAACTGCTGGTAATCAATTACCATCCATGTGTAATCGATTACACATTATAAATTTTGAATTCAAATTTCTAGTGACTGTTATAAACATTTTCAGCTGCTGGTAATCGATTACCAGAGAGCAAATCTCAATTTGAAATGATAGAATTCTTTGGTCAAACCTTTTGTTTGTTTTCAATTTGGAAACTTCTTCCTAAAGATTCTAGAGATCAACTTGATCATATATCTTGATTTTCTTGGATTCTTGTCTTGAATAAAACTTAGAAGCACTTGATCCTTTGGCATCATCAAGACATCTTGCTTCTACATAGGAGTCATTTGACTTAATCCATCAATTGAAAAAAATTCTTCAGCTATTTCTCGTCCTTGGAAAATTCTTTTTGCAAAAATCAACTGCTTCTTTCATTCTCCCTTGCTACAAGGTTGTGAAAACAAAACAACGATGGATACCTTAGAGCCCTACACTGGGGCAATGAAAGGCACTATCCATAAACCTCAAACGAACCTAGGGGCAGATTAGAAGTTCTCACCCAATAGGTTCCTTGCTACAAGGTCATGACGAAAGATAACAATTGGTACCTCAAAGCCTTACACTGGGGCAATGAGGGGCATTGTGCATGAGCCTCAAATGAACCTAGGGGCAAATCAAAAGTTCTCACCCATCGATGTTTTTTAAAAAAATAAAAAATAAAAAAAATATAATAAAATAAAGGGGGACAAACCCTGGAATTTCAATGGATTGGTTAAACATCAAATGGCTCCATTGCCGTCACTCCAAAATGGTCAAGTGACTAAATCAAAAAGAACATACACTCTGAGGGAGTTCCCGGAGAGATTTGCAAGAAGATAGGATGAGGTTGCATGAATTATCACCTCTTTCAAAAGGACAATCAATCTGTGTTTTCCAAAAAATTAAATCAAAATCAAAATCACAAAATAGGGAAAAAATGTCATGAACGTTGTACAACTTTCCATTACATTGCATTGTTTCATATGAAGTCTGCATTTACCGCATTTCAAGACAAAGGTTGCATGCATCTACATCCCTAAAAATCATGTTAACTGCATAGATTTCCTACATCTAATATCCAGTCGTGTGGACTTGGGATGACCGACCCTCTCGATGAGTCGATCTCTTGCTTTCTCATAAGGGTGAACCCTTTGGTACTAGTACCCTCACCTTCAGAGGACTACACGTCCTCGCCTTCAAAGGGTCACGTACCTTCACCTTCAGAGGACTACACGTCCTCGCCTTCAGAGGACTACACGTCCTCGCCTTCAGAGGACTACACGTCCTCGCCTTCAGAGGACTTCACGTCCTCACCTTTAAAGGACTACATGTCCGCACCTTCAGAGGACCACACGTCCTCGCCTTCAAAGGGTCATGTACCTTCAACTTCAGAGGACTACACGTCCTCACCGTCAAAGGGTCATGTACCTTCACCTTTGTAGGGCTACACACCCTCACCTTCAGAGGACTACACGTCCTCGCCTTTAGAGGACTACACGTCCTCGCCATCAGAGGACTACATGTCCCCCATTTTCAAAGGGGGACATGCCCTCACCTTTAGAGGATTGCACATCCTCGCCATCATAGGATTACACTTCCTCGCCTTCAAAAGGCGACACGTCCTGAACTTCAGAGGGCTACACGCCCTCGCCTTTAGAGGGCTACGCGTCCTCACTTTCAGTGGGCTTCATATCCACACCTTAAGATAATTTAAGGTCCTCTGCCCTTAAATGCTTAACCGAGACTCGCGCTCCCGGTTAAGGGGCCAGTAGTTTCCTTTTATCAGTTTCTGGGCCACCCCCTAATATTGGAGGGCGACCAACTGTGCAAGCACAACCAGAGAGGTAGGCTATCACGCAGCTACTATGCATACCGGGGCAAGATTTCACCCGTGCCGCTGCAAAGAGACAAGTGTGGATCATGCGCACCAACATGACCACTCTTACACAGATATAAATGACGTTGTTACTTAGCAACATTCTGCCCAGTGACCGTAATGCTGATCTCCCCCTGCGGAAGTATCAGTTGGTCTGTGCCGTCCCGACATAGGTAGGTATGCATTATTTCCAACTAATTTCTAATGTCATCTACTATTTGCAGGGATCGCGCCCACAAGACACCCAGTGGACCCGGAAAAGTCCAACAGGGCCCTAGGGTTTCCAGCTCTGGTTATGGGCCTCTATCAGTCCTACAGGGTGCCCGTACCCCCCCCCCCCCAGCAAGGGATCGCGCCCGCAGGACACCCGGTGGACCCAAAGAAGTCCAACAGGGTTCTGGGGTTTCCAGCTCTGATTACGGGCCTCTGTCAGTTCAACGGAGTGCCCGTTGCCCCAACAAGGTCATTAGGCCCCGCATTAACTGGGCTTTCATCAAGAAGTACTGCGCCCCTAGACGGGCGCAGGGCGAGACACCACAGTAGCATTGGGATGGCCGGTAGCCTGCAATAGACACACCGCCACCACCTCTAGAGTTCACCTCTGCTCATCCACAAAAAGGTTTGAGTATTGCCTACACCACATGGTCGACCAATAGGCGACCAAGTCCAAAGCCAAAGGTAAGCAAAGTACTAGGTCAGTGACCGACAAGTCATAAGGCGTCCAGCTCAAGACGTTAAAGAAGCGCTACTAGGAGGCAACCTAGTACCTTTTGAATCTATGCTTGTTATTTGATCACTTTTTATAGTAGGACGCACCTAGTTGCTCATGATCCTGGGAATTTAAATAAAACAAGCGCAAGCTCGGAAGGTAGTCATACCTCACAAAATATATACATGTATGTTTAGGTAGTGAAAATACCTTAGATATGCATGTATGTAAACAAAAAAACACTTCACAAAATATATATATATGTATGTTTAGGTAGAAAGATACCTTAGATATGCATGTATGTAAACAAAAATACTTCACAAAATATATATATGTATGTTTAGGTAGAAAGATACCTTGAATATGCATGTATGTAGCAAAAATACTTCACAAAATATATATATGTATGTTTAGGTAGCAAGATACCTTGGATATGCATGTATATAGCAAAAATATCTCACAAAACATATATATTTTTAGGTAGCAAGATACCTTGGACACGCATGTATATGGCAAAATACCTCACAAAATATACGTATGTTTAGGTTGCAAAATACCTCAAAAAAAAAAAGGAGAGAGCAAAAAGAGAGCGAGCAAGAAAAGAATAAGAAAAAATGTAGAAAAAATATATATATAATAAAGGTTGTCTAGCTAAAAAACAACATGCTTTTGAAAAGAGATGACTTCCAACTTTTCTTTAAAGAAAAATTTGCTGATCATAACTAGTTTTTGAAAGAATGTGTGTACACCTGAAGGGTGAATGCTGTGAAAGTTTTTCCTAACACCCAAGATAGACTCGGATGAATGCACAAATTGATAAAAGAACATATTTTTGAAATACTGGGTTGACTAAAATAGAGGAAATGAATCCTGAGCCCTAGCATCACATGACCATAAAAATTTGACACTTGAGTGTCCACATAGGTGCATGCATGACCAGTTTTGCATAAAGTTTCCAAATCATCATTTTTGCATTTGTGTCATGGAAATAATGTGGGGCATCCCTTTTTATCCTTGAACCAAACCCAAACCCTGACATGTATCATGTCTAGCCATTCTACAAGCCTTGAGCCAAAATCCTAATCATGTCTAGCCATTCTACAAGCCTTGAGCCAAAATCCTAACTCACCATAAACCTTGACCCAGGGTGAGAAGTCAAAGAGTGGGAGAAAGCGAAAAGAAAAGGAAAGAAATTCCCAGTCAAAGAGTGGGAGAAAGCGAAAAGAAAAGAAAAAAAGAAGGAAAGGGAATTTCCAATCAAAGAGAAAGCAAAAAAGGAAGGAAAGGAAATTCCCAATCAAAGAAAGGAAAGAAATTCCCAGTCAAAGAGTGGGAGAAAGCGAAAAGAAAAGAAAGAAAATTCCCCGTCAAAGAGTGGGTGAAAGCGAAAAGAAAAGAAAGAAAATTCCCCGTCAAAGAGTGGGTGAAAGCGAAAAGAAAAGAAAGAAAATTCCCAACCAAAGAATGGGAGAAAGTAAAAAAGGAAGGAAAGAAAGTTCCTGATCAAAGAAACTAGAAGAAATATGCAGAAAGGTCTTTTGACCAGACAATATCTGAACAATACAGAATTGTCACCAAATGAACAAAAGGAAGGAAAGGAAACCATGACCTAAAGTGGTCTTCTCCCTTTGATTACCAACCAAAATCTTGTGCATCGGTGACTTGCTCGCCTCGCGTCAAACAAGAATAGAAAAGGAAAAAAGCTAACAAAAAAAAAATCAAAAGCCGAAAAACCCACCAAAAGAACCCGTCCCCCAGAAAAGTCCTATTGATCCATGATCACGCATGTAATCTTTGATTTGATAGGAAATGATTTGTAAAATCAAGTCATGACATATCTATGGATCGGAATTAGGATAAAACACTTACCTGTGCGAGATTGATACACTTTGAGTGGATTTCTTCTATTTTTGTCGAACCCAGTGTTTCCTCTAAATGGTCATTTAGAAACGAAATGCTAAACATCCAAAATCTCATTTGTGGGTATGAGAAAATTTCATCAGCATACTCTCCTTCCCCGGTAGACGCATTGTTTTTCACTCAAAAAAGAATATGCTGCTCTAATCAGTTGGAATATTTGTCTCTTTGCTAAAGCATGTTTGCATTTTAGTGGAGAAAACACCAAGACTTTTTCAAGTCTCACAAGTTATCCAGAACTACGTAGGTCTGAGTTCTTCATTTGAGGATACGTAAGAGCAAAAGCCTTGCTTTTGTCGACCACACCGCTTTTTGTTACCATGACCCAAGAGCTGGTAGCCCGCGGAGACACCTTACGGTTATTCGCACCTCGTCATTCAGTGACCCCAAGTGTGATTGATGAGCAGAGGCCAATGTGGTCATCTGCGCCCTTTCCGGAGATGTCAGCATATTCCGGTGGAGACTTTTTCAAGTCTCACAAGTTATCAAGAACTACGTAGGTCTGAGTTCCTCATTGGAGGATACGTAGAAGCAAGAGCCTCGCTTTTGTCGGCCACTTTCACAAGTTCTGTCATGCTGACACAGGAGTCACATGACATGCGGAGATACCCGAGTGGTTGTCCGCACTTTCAAAACTTTCTGTGTTATCTGTAAGACGAAAAGCCTGATAGCACGCAGAGACTAACGTCGTCTTCTGCGCCCTTCGTCAATCGCGGCCGACAAGCCCGTTGACACGCGGAGATTTACGCCATCTTCCGTGCTCACAAGATCTGTCATACTGACTTTTGAGTCACATGACATGCGAAGATACCCGAGTGGTTGTCCGCACTTTCAAAACTTTATGTGCTATCTGTAAGACGAAAAGCCTGATAGCACGCAGAGACTAACGTCGTCTTCTGCGCCCTTCGTCAATCGCGGCCGACAAGCCCGTTGACACGCGGAGATTTACGTCATCTTCCGCGCTCACCAGATCTGTCATACTGACTTTTGAGTCACGCTGACGGGCGGAAATACCCAAGTGGTTATCCGTATAAACATTCTTTTTTGCTATCTGTAAGACGAAAAGCCTGATAGCACGCAAAGACTAACGTCGTCTTCTGCACCCTTCGTCAATCGCGGCCGACAAGCCCGTTGACACGCGGAGATTTACGTCATCTTCCGCGCTCACAAGTTCTGTCATGCTGACACAGGAGTCACATGACATGCGGAGATACCCGAGTGGTTGTCCGCACTTTCAAAACTTTCTGTGCTATCTATAAGACGAAAAGCCTGATAGCACGTAGAGACTAACGTCGTCTTCTGCGCCCTTCGTCAATCGCGGCCGACAAGCCCGTTGACACGCGGAGATTTATGTCATCTTCCGCACTCACAAGATCTGTCATACTGACTTTTGAGTCACGCTGACGGGCGGAAATACCCGAGTGGTTATCCGTATAAACATTCTTTTTTGCTATCTGTAAGACGAAAAGCCTGATAGCACGCAGAGACTAACGTCGTCTTCTGCGCCCTTCGTCAATCGCGGCCGACAAGCCCGTTGACACGCGGAGATTTACGTCATCTTCCGCGCTCACAAGATCTGTCATACTGACTTTTGAGTCACGCTGACGGGCGGAAATACCCGAGTGGTTATCCGTATAAACATTCTTTTTTGCTATCTGTAAGACGAAAAGCCTGATAGCACGCAGAGACTAACGTCGTCTTCTACGCCCTTCGTCAATCGTGGCTGACAAGCCCGTTGACACGCGGAGATTTACGTCATCTTCCGCGCTCACAAGATCTGTCATACTGACATTTGAGTCACGCTGACGGGCGGAAATACCCGAGTGGTTATCCGTATAAACTTTCTTTTGCTATTTGTAAGACAGAACGCTTGATAGCATGCAGAGACTGACATCGTCTTCTGCACCTTTTGTTCCCCCGGGGACAACAAGTCATTTACATGCGGAGGTATTTTATGGTCACCCACGACTCTCGTCAACCGAGAGGAACGAAATTAGTGTCTTATCTTTACTTCCCTTTTATCTCCAATAAAGACAAGTAAAGAGGGGCAACTGTCATACCCTAATTTCGTCCGGGGACCTTTGCTTGGTGGCATGCAACTTGTATTTGGTCATTTTGAGGTGCTTGGCACCCATCATTAGGCAGTTTGTGAAGTTCCGTGACGTGCCGGAAATCAAAAGAAAGTATTGATGCACAACCCGTAAGGTTCCGTGACACACCGGAAATCAAAAAGGAAGCATCGTTGCACAATTCGTGAGGTTCCGTAAGATTCCGTAAGTCAAAAAAGGGATGATTATGTAATCCGCAAGGTTTCGTAAGATTACGGAAAGAAAACAAGTATCGTTACGAAATTCATAAGTTTCCGTAACTTTACGAAAAAAGAATCACCAAAAAAAGCCAAAGGGCGTGTATTTAGTAAAATGGGGGGTGCAAATAGTAATTTTCGAATCTGGGCCCTTCTGGAGGTTTCTGGGCAATTTCTTGCTTAAGGTTGAAGCAACCTAGCTCGCCTGGGCGAGCTAGGTGGCCACCACACCCCCTGTTTTGTTGAAAAATGGGATTCCGGGGCTTCCGGGACACCCGTAATGCTTCCATAAAATTCCCATAACCCTAAATAAGCATAATTAACTTAATACACGTGAGACGGAAGAGAAAAAAAGAAGAAAATCAAGTCCTATATGCTTCCGTAAGGCTTTCGTAACTTTTCCGTAAATTACGAAAGAAGCGGGGTGAACTTATCAAAATTGGGGGTGCAAATAGCAATTTCGAAATTTTGAATTGGGCCTTCCAGAATGTTTTTTGGAGCTGGTTTGCTTCTCGCCTGGGCGAGCTGGGCGGTAACCTCCTCCCCATTTTTCCTATAAATAGGCTGAAGGGTGTTGTTCTAAGGATCCCTGAGCTCCCTAGCTATGAATTTCAGCTGTTTTTGGTGGAAAAAATTGTTTTCGTGAAGAAAATCCAAGCCGAGGTGCTTCCGTAACGCTTCCGAGATGTTTCCGTAAGCAAATCCGTGAAGGTTTTCGTCCGTTCTTCACCGTTCTTCATCCGTTCTTCGTTCTTCAACGGGTAAGTTTTTGAATCCGAGACTTTCAATTCATTTCTTGTTTTTTTAAGCTTTCATCTTTATTTCGTTCATTTTCAATTTCTTTTCTTCCGTCTTTAACGCGCTTTTACCGTTTATTTAAGCTGTTTTCTCACCTAATAAATGATAAAATGAATTTCAACCGATCATTTGTGTTATAGTTTCGTTTAATCACTTTTGAAACAAAATCTAACCGATCGTTCACGCTATAACCTCGGTTAAACCAAAAAAAGAAATAATAATAAAATAATAGAAATATCTTGAAAAATAATAATAAAATAATCAAAATATCTTTGAATGAAATAATCAAAAAAATCAATCGAACGTTTTTCTTTGGAAATTTCCTTGAATGAATTGATTAATAACCAAAGTGAAACTAAGACTAAAATCAACTCACAAATCAAGTTTTGTCCAAAAAATCACTAAAAACCGTTTTAAGGTCCAATGCCTTAAACGGTCCTCTTTGCTTTTATCGGTTAACATGGACCGTTCAAAAGCATAAAATCAACATGTAAGTTTACCGCTTTTGCAAGAACTACGTAGGTCTGATTTTCTCATCGCAATTGAGGATACGTAGGAGCAAAAGCCCCGCTTTTGTCGATCACCCCAAGAGATCGTTAATGGTCCAAATGCCTTAACGTTTCTCCCCTTTCAAAAACAAGAGATCGTTAATGGTCCAATGTCGTAACGTTTCTCTCCTTTCAAAATCAAAAGATCGTTTAATGGTCCAACACCTTAAATGACCTTTTGTTCAATCAAAATATATCTTGCAAAAAGATAAAAAAAACAACTTAACCAAACACTTTGTTCCGAAAGAACTACGTAGGTCTGATTTCCTCATTACAATTGAGGAATACGTAGGAGCAAAGGGAAACACCCTTGTCGACCACAAAAATAGAAAAAAATATAAAAAGGGTATAAAGGATATAAGGACATAAAAGGGAACGTAAAAATCAAAGTCATGTTTGCACATTCGATTAAAGGTTGTCGTCCCTTGTGACGGACGTGTGGGGTGCTAATACCTTCCCCGTGCGTAAATACAACTCCTGAGCCTTTAACTTAAAAGTTCGTAGATCGCGTCTTTTCCGGTTTTTCCGACGTTTTCCTCAAATAAACGTTGGTGGCGACTCCGCACGTATTCCTTTCGTGGAACACGCATCCCGCGAGACATCGCGTCGCCCTCCCGCCGAAGGGTAGGTTGCGACAGCATGCCATGTAAGGTCTTTTGCATCATCCTCATTAGAAAAAAGACGCTTAAACCTTGGAATGATTACAAGATACCACAAAACCTCCGTTGGGGGGCCCTTGTTCGAGTTTTCATCAGAACTGCTTTCTTCTTCATCCTTCACTTTGTACTGTGAAGTCCCACAGATAGGGCATTTCGACATTTCTTGGAATTGATGCCTGTACAATATGCAATCATTGGGGCAAGCATGAATCTTCTAATACTCCATACCCATTGGACACTATCTTTTTCGCCTTATAGTAACTTTTAGGGTGTTGTCCTCTGGAAGCAGATTGTGCACTACCTCAAGCAGTGAGGTGAAACTTTTGTCACTCCACCCATACCTGGCCTTCACATTAACCAGACTTAACACAGCAGACAACAGGGTTAAGGAATTCTTGCACCCTGCATACAAAGGCTTCTTAGAATCACTCCGCAATCCTTCATACACAGGGGCGTGTGCTTGCTGGAAAGACTCTTGTCCAAGGTCACGAATCATGTCCTCTAACCGATCTCCCATTTCTACATCAAACGGTTCAGATTGGAACCCACTCAAAGTGTCTGTGACTTCACCATGCCATATCCACGTCGTGTAATTCTTCTTAATCCCATCACATAATAGATGGTCCCGTATGTCATCGAGTAATTGTCGTCTTCCATTCAAACAGTTGATGCAAGGACAATAATATTTTCCTTCTTCATTTGGTCGACCTCTTTCTGACACAAATTGCAAGAACTGTTCGACGCCATCCTCATATTTTGGGCTCATGCGACTTTCATTCATCCAACTTCGATCCATCTAAGCAATTCCATGCATGAAAATCTCACTTTTTTATTTATAGGTGTGGCCCTATCCCATTTAGGAAAACTGTCTTTTATGTTAGCTTCAAACGTCAAGGTTACCATTATTTACAAAAATTTGACTAAATTTTGGCAGCATTTCGCATTGGTCTCCAAGTACACGATATGACATCGGTCAAATGAATTTCCCGATAATCAAGTATGCACTCGGAGAACAACTTGAAATGCATTGAACCGAAATTTAATCAAATTAATGAAAATAATAATAACCATCACGAATGAATCTAACATAAAATTACCAGTCTCCCCAAACTGTCCAAACAAACAATTCAAGACTAAATACAATGACTAATGCAAATTGTCCGCAAGAATCATTGCATTCAGTCTCAAATGGGAATCTAAGGTTCACTCACCATGAACAACAATTGTTTATATAGCAAAGTACACTGATCACATACAAGAACATACAAAAGGTCAAATTCAATTACAGACAAATATAGACATCAGCAGTTGTTTATGTAACTAATTTCAAATGCTGGGTTTCAAGGGTGCTTATGCTTTATTATTGTAGTTGGGTATGTGTGTGTGTGTGTGTGTGTGTGTATCATGAGGGTCTGTATGTATCATGAGGGTTGAGACAAGGAGACCCTTTGGCTCCATTACTCTTTGACATAGTGGCTGAAGGACTGGTAGGTCTAATGAGGGAAGCAGTATCTCAAAACTGCTTCAGAAGCCTCCTGGTGGGGAAGAACAAGGTTCCTGTGGATGTTCTGCAGTATTCTGATCATACTGTGTTCTTTGGAGAAGCTTCCATGGAGAATGTCAGAGCTTTGAGATGGTCTCTGGATTGAGAATTAATTTCGCAAAGAGTCAGTTTGGTGCTATAGGTCAACCTGAGGAATGGTGCAATTTTTCTGTTGTCTACCTTAACTATGCACTGTTATAGCTTCCTTTCTGTTACTTAGGAATTCCAATTGGTGTTAATCCAAGAAGAAGGGTGGTCTGGGATCCAATTATAAGCAAGTTTGAGGCTAGGAGCAAATGGAACCAGAGAAATATCTCCATGGCTTGTAGAACCACTCTTATTAATGTTGTTTTAACAGCATTACCTCTGTTTTATATGTCTTTTTTCAAGGTCCCCTCAGCTGTCATTAATAGTGTGGCGTACCCAAAATAATGACTGGTTTAATAGTAATGATTTAATTAACAAAAACCATGGTAAATTTTTTTTTCTTCTTTTTCTTTTTCATTTCTTTCTCTTTTCACCATAACAAGGTTTAGAAGGAAAATCCTCACTATAGAGTCCTGAATGGCCAGTTCACAACTCTATTTAGAGTCATTTCTTTCTTACTGCTCATAATCTCTAAACTATTTTGCTGTTTCAAAAGGAAGAATGTACCAGCCATCACTTTAGGTCGTCACGTGAAAATAAAAGAATAAAATACGGTCGATAAACTCTTTTACAAATAAAGTTGCTAATGCTTTCTTTTCAAATAACAAGATTGATCATAAATACATTCATCATTTAAAAGCTGTCCAAAATATGGGAGTTTCACAAAATACATAGTGTCATCCAGAGCAAAGGTGTCCACAGTGGTGGCTTCAGCCACATGTATACAATCATCAAATTCCTATACAACAGGTCTACCCATACAAAAACAAAAGAGTAAACCTAACAGTCAGTCCTAGATACACCCACCCTCAAAAAGTATATAAAACTAGTCCATGGAACTGTCCACTATGATGAAGAGCCTCCACTGGTCGCCATCTCTCTCAGGCCACTATCCTCCATAGAGTCTGCCTCAGATGCCGACATGACTTCCTCGGGAGAATCCACCTCAGGAAGTGGGTCCTCATCGCCCTCTAGAAAATCAAGAGCATCCATAGCAGGCTCAGGAGGTAGCTCCTCGGAATCCTCCTCAGGGTCTTCCTCGGATGACATCACCTCGATCACTTGGACGGGCTCCACTAGACGGTATGGTGTAGGCGTGGGTAGTATCCACTCCACAGTGCGCTGAAGTGTGCGCACGGGTTCATCTGGATGCACCAAAGAAGTCGCCGTAAATCGAATAGTGCCCCGAAATCGGCACCTCGTGTTGCCTTCGAGGGTCTCCCAGGCTCCCTCTAGGCACTCCATCTCTACTTGATCATGGATTAGCTGCGCCGCCATCACGATCTACAAGAAAGAAAAGAAAGGGGTAGACTCTTTCACAAGAATCTAACTATGCCACAACACAATGCTTCTCATAACCATTACATGCAAGTGAAAGGGGTATCTTAAGGCTTTTCATCTCTGGTAATCGATTACACAGCCTTGGTAATCGATTACCAGAGGCCAAACTCGAATCACACAGTTTCAGGACATGAAAACCTGAAAGAGGCACTGTGTAATCGATTACACATACCTGGTAATCGATTACCAGTGACCCATTCCTCTGTGTAATCGATTACACAGACTGGTAATCAATTACCAGAGGCCTCTACAACCTGCTGCCTTCAATTCTAAGCCTGGTAATCGATTACACCCCCTTGGTAATCGATTACCAGA